>NW_016187489.1:0-4356 GCF_001687245.7 Rhagoletis zephyria
GTAAAGGAAACATGATTGCCTATTTATATAATTGATTGCCGATTCTATTTTCAACACTTGGCCACACTTAATTTTAATTATTATGAGATTCTCGGAAACCACTAAAAAGCCATTAAAAAATTCAACTAAAGGGCTTATGAAACAAAACTGTACATACTAATATTGGAATATTAATGAAATCCGACAACTATGTGTGTATGTCTTCTTTTCTGAAGGTAGTGAAAACACTCTGTTATCAAAAATTACATGCATAAAATTGAACTAAGCCCTAAAAATGTATGCATATGCTTATTCAAATTCTTCTCATTAAGTATACATACATACTTAAAAGATCGTAAAATTTTCAAATTAAAAACATTTGTATACAATTCAATGTGCATTTGTGCTAACATACAAACATACATACATACATATTTATGAATTTTAAGGGAAGGAAAACTTTTACGACAATTTTATGAACTATGAAAACGTGGCAAAATGAAATGGAGAAAGCAAAATGTATGTATACATTTAAGTGCGTACGTCCTCAAATCGTCCCGAGTGAATGCGTTAATAGTGAATTGGAGTGAAGAATTAAGTGCATTCCCAAGTGTCCCCGCTGCCGCCAGTTTTGTTCTGTTTGAGTGCCAGTATTTTACTGCGCGGTTTTTAGTTTTTTCTTATTTTTCTCCTTATATTCTGGTTTTTATGCCCAATTGGCGGTAAACAGTTGATAATGAGTATGAAATTTATAGTCTGCCGACATGTGACTTTATGCAGAGATAATTTCATTGAAAATTTTGTTTTTAGGGAGCAAAATATGCGTTAATTTTCGATTTGGAAATTTTCAAAAAAATTTTGCAAGTAATGCGATTTATCTACAATATTTACTTAGAGCCTGGCTAGTGCATATGAACCTAGATAAGCTAACCAATGTAGTATGGCAAAATTTCTCAGCGCTTTTGATCAATTCACCTTGGCTTAGAAGCTTATAGATGGCATAATTTAAGAAAAAGCTTGGACCAATTTTAAAAAGCTATTGGAGTTACCTATAAATTAATACATATACATAACCAATTCCATCCAGAAATATTTAATTTGGGTTATGTTAGGTTAGGTTAGACAGTAAGTAGTGATAGCTCCTAGAGCTTGTATGTAGTTATGTATTCTCTTTCCACTGCAAAGCGTTTTTTGTCAAAATTTTTCTCTAAGTTTGACTGGTGGCTGAACTGGCAGAGAAGATGTTAGATGGTTTTGAGCTCATTCTGCTGGAATCGTTTCAGAGTGAGGCCAGTGTAGCTATTTACATATGTATGTGCAGTTAGTTAGCTATTTGGATGCAACAGACACAAGGGGCACAGCGATCGAGAAATTATTTCGTAACCCTTTGTTAAGTTTCTAGCGCTGATGGCCCAATATTACCTTGGTGGAGAAATTTCTGAAACTAAATAGTGCGACTGTGGAAGAGCTAAAGTATAGCAGACAGATTAAACCCGACCAATTTGACGAGACCTCCTCTTCAAAATAAAGAGGGGGGACCAATCCGGTGCATGTGTAGAAGCGTAACCAGTAAGAAAACCTAACGATCGCCAGTACTCGCATTCTAAATCTACACGCTCTGTAGATGTGAGTCTCGAGAAAGACCAACCAAGTCCGCAAAGTTGATGCGCCATTCTTCGGCAGGTCGTCGGCGACTTCGTTATCGTTATGTATCTTTGTACCTTCTGTACAAAAATGTTGAGTCTAGCCAAGGAGCGGCTCTAAGCCCGCGGTTAAAACCCGATATGGAAATGTATTGCAACGATTTTGGCGAACAGACTATGGCACGGCATAGCCATTCTATTAATTTGAGTTCGATCACAAAGTCTTCGATTGGCCCACAAGGCTCGGGTAGCTTTAGTAAGAGTTTTGCCTAGAAGGCAAACTCCAACTTGGTTTCCTAACGATGGTAATTACAAGTTCCTATCTAAGCAGGCCTACAGCTATAGCTTCCAGTTGCTTCATTTCATCTCCTTCTATTTGTAGAGGAGTCATTAGTACTCAAATGATTAATGTCCTCATTTTCTCTGAAATTGCCCAAAAAATGCAAACTATGCAACTTTTTTCATCAAAAAAAAAAAAATGTATTAGCAATTATCTTCTTTTCTCGGAATCGTTTAATCCCAAAGCAAATCTGTAGAAACAACAAACTCTTGAAATAAAAAGATGTGCCAACAAAAAGAAAATAATGCAGCAAACTAGACGAAGTTGAAAATAAAAGAACAAAGATTCCATTACCGACGATGCGGTGAATTTTGATTTTGAGCATTTCCAACTACAAGTACATATGTATGCACATAAATATATTGCGGCAAGGATAACGAAACACCAACACACAAGTGCACATAGACAAGTACAGCTAAGCATTAGGAAAACAATAAAATAATCCTTAAGATGTCTGCGCTCCCTTGACTTAGTTCGTTGAGCGAGCAGCAGTCGGCGATGGTTGTGAACAACCCAGCCAAAAATACGACCTTTCGCTTCCAGAAGGCATTACTTTAACATTGGCATGTCATTGGCGGCCGCTGTGGTTAGCAGTGCACACCTTCTTTCCGCAGGGCCTGGGTTTGAGCCTGGTTTTCGGCCAAAGTCGGTTAATACAGAACTGAGGTCAAACACAACGACTGCTTTATCGAACATGTTATACATATGTAGGGAGTCGATAACAATGTTAAATTGGGAGTAAGAGCTAACAAGACATGGAGCCAATTGCCTTAAGTTGTACCTTCAAGAACACGTTTTCATTCAGGCGATTCCAGATTTTGTGCTGGGAACGTATTCTAGAAGTGATTACTTTAGAATGTCTAAACTGTAATTCATTACGGGGAATGCTAAGTCGACTGCAGGTTGCCCATGACATGCAGATTTTAAAGTCATACCTTCTAGAAGCGAAAGGGGTAGCGCTTCTTCGATTTCAAATTTCGATTTACTTCCGAGTTAATCGTGTTTTTTGCTGGGACATTGTATAAGCGCACACACATGCCGACGATTCTACAATCTTCGTGTACAATGTACAAATGCCGTCTCAGTAGAAAATGCAGATTTGTCCTTTCATTTGTGTTTGTGTGTGCGTGTGTGTGCGTGTGTTAGCTAAACACACTCGCTGACACAGCTGCAGTGTGCACTTCCTGGAACGCACCTGGTGGCAATGAAGAGGGGAATTAAATCTACAAATGGTTGGTACTGCTCGCCTAGCAGGCTGCCTCTGCCGCAATGCTATCAACCAAGCGAAAAATGTTCCACCTCGATTTTCGGTCATTAGCTCAATAGATCCTACAACTATCCGCTTGGAATTCATCAAACCAGCCTAAGTAGCATAGACAAATGCATCTGTGTATGTGTTTGTGTATACATGTTTTTCTGTGAACTAGCACTGTAGTCTTTGTTTGTTATCCATTTCGTCATACCTTGGTATGGCACTCGTCCTCCTGAAATTTTCCCATAGTAAGCATTTTACTAACCAATACACATATTCTGGAAGAAAATTTGCTGTTATCTTTAATGGTCCTATGCAAATATGAATACATATGTACATTGGTGAGTGTATGCACGTACATCTGCATACTGTGAACTTATGCCGATTTCGTTTCGACCCAAAAATGCAACCTTCTCTTTGCCCTGTACGCACAAACACTATGAAGAAGGCGATGAGAAGGCAACATTTTTTTGTAGAAACGTAATCGCTATTAGGTAATTACATTCAATTGGGAAATAACACAAATTTGCGTTATTGCCGTTTGTGTTATTTCACCCGCCCTTGCTTTTGCCATTACCTACTATAGTCTTGGAGCATCAAGTATTAAAATTGCATCCACTTGGGTACCCTAAACTCTTTTTTTTTCTATATGTAGCATTAGGGTGCATCTGTATTCTGATTAATACCTGAAGCTTCCTTTTGGGTACATACCTGGGTCAACACATCGTTCTTATAGGGCAGCTGACTTCATTTGCATCAATAAGAAGTCTTTTGATGTGCTCCTTACAATGGGCAATTTGTTTATTTACAAAAATCGTCAAATTCTGTCTTTTTATATATTTTAAATAATTCTGAAATTTACTAAGAATCGAATTTCTTAGTTAAAATATATAATTTAATTATTATATTAATTTAAAATATATACCAGATCGCGTGTAGTTAAGGCGATGAGCGATATTCTATGCAAATTTGACCTTTAAAGTATCATCCTTTGTAAAGTAATTGCTATTTAGTTTTATTCAAATTGTATTACATACACGCAAAGGTAAATATTAATGTACATACATATGTACATATGGTAAACATCGCATAAATTTGACGTTCATTCGACTGTAGAATGATTTTTGTGTGCTAACTCACAC
>NW_016187490.1:0-4356 GCF_001687245.7 Rhagoletis zephyria
GGGTGTGTCACGCAAAGATATTCGCTGTAAGTCGGGCAAGAACTTCCGACTCATTAACCCGTTAATGTGTAAACGACTGCAAGTGATGCGTTTGTATAGCCACAAAATAACAGGAAAGGGATGTTTTACTTCCATGGAAAGTGTGCAAATAAAAATGAGAAAAAACCACCTGCACACACACAGCGACAAAATATTAGTGTTACAATAGGATATAATAAGAAGTGAGAGTAAAAAAAAAAATAAATATTGAATTCTATTTACAATCCGAAATGCCAAACATATTTTGTAAGCTCAGACTGATTTTTTTCCGATGCAAAAGGGAAGTACTGCCTATATGGGCATATAATTTTACTATATCGTCTACATTTTACTGCCGCACAGTGTACAAGGAAAATGTGTATAAAAGGGAATTTTATATACCACAAGCCTGAGAAATGAGCGAGAAATCGACTAAAGCAACAGTGTGTGAAAATTTTTATAAGGCTATTAAAACGTAGCAACTCAAACGTGAAAACACATATGGTTAATAGGTACATAACGGATACAACCACATACATATGAAGTAAAGGGGAATGGAATGCAAGACACAGATACAGGAGTACAGTCTGACAAGGGCTTAGTATTTTTTATTTTTTATGCGTCAAAGGAATAGACGAGCCAACTTCGTTCCGAGACGTTTACTTTGGCATACTATATTTATATATACATACATATGTATGCACCCTGCAGGAAAATCCCGAGCTAGTGAATGAAAGTTCTAGTTCCGTACTATATCTTTATCGCCATATAAGAACCAGACCGATAGTATATACTTAGATCCCCACCAGTTCAAAAGCAGGGAAATATGGTACTTTTAAGTAAATATTTTATTTTAGTTCTTAAAACTACCTATCGCTAGCTAAGGTTGAAAAGCTACGAAGTCCATTTTTTCCAAAATATTATATTTTGATGAAATAAGCAAAAGCCATTAAAAATGCATCGGGTTCTAAAAGATCGAACTACCTATTTTATTTTTAACCGTTTCTATTCGGCGATAAGCAAACTTGCTAGTTTCAAAATAGTCACAGAAATGTGAAAAGCACCAAAGAATAAAAACACTTTTTTAGAAATTTATGTCGAAGGTGACGAATTACGAGCTGGTTCAGAGCTATAGAAAATGGAATGTAGAACGAACTAGATCCCATCTGTCGCATTTAGAACTAGTTCGGAACTATCGAAAAATGGATGCAGCAGGGGGCTTGGTTGCTTTAAATATAAACTTTTTTGGCGATTTTTTTAGTTCAAATACGCTTTCATTCTGCAATTCACAGATGCTTTTTCATAGTTTGGTAATACAAAGAAAAAGATTTCATTAACATTTATCGTCTAAGGATCTTCGGCCATCTAGCCAGTAACAGCATGTACGGTTGCACAGTGGTTCAAAACTGGCATTTACTGTTCATAATTCACTAAAGCCTTGATTTTTCACTCAATTTTATTTTGATTTTTAACGAAGACTTATAAAAATTTCAAGTGACCAGTTGAGCCAGATTTTAGAATTTTTATTTGCTTATACACATTGAATTTTTTAGAGCAGAATGCAGAAAAGTAGCAATTTTGAAAAAGAGATTCTCCTGTTACAAGTAATATATGTTACATAATTAAACCTAATTGAAAACAATTGTATAGTTCCCCGAAAATAAAAAAAAATATCTAAAAAAAACTTTTAAATGTTTTAAAAAAATTGCACCAAAATAAATTTTTTTTTTATTACTTTTTAGAAACATTTTGGGTATGCACTTTTATAGATCAAACAAAAAAAAAACATAAGAAAGATTTTAAATGTTATAAACAAATTTAACGAAAATTAAAAATTGTTTGCTTCGAGTTTTTAGAAAAAATTTGTGGATGCAGTTTTATAGTTCATGAATTTTCAGTATGCTGAAGTGCAAGTTTCAAGTGACTAAGAGTTTGCATAGATTTTTAATAATATATTTAATTAGAATATAAACTACGCGAGACAAAGAGAATATTTTTATTCCCAATTTAGCATTCAGATGTGCTCGAAAAATACGTAAATTAAAAATAAACGCGAACTCTTAGCTGCTTGTAAATTGCGCTTTATTATAGTAAAATTTAATGATGTATAAAACTGTACACGCAAAATTTTTCAAAAGACTCAAAACAAAAAATTTTTAATTTTGGTGAAAATTGTTTATAACAATTAAAATCTATAGAAAACTCGATGTACAGCGAAGTAGATTCCATTTTTTGAACTTCGACACTAGTTCGTTTCGCTACAGGGTATGTATGTATGTATCTACATCTCTAATACACGTAGGTACATAAGTACAATTGCTTGCGTACCTACCTGTAGACATAAAAATATATGTATGTACTTGCAAAAAAGTTCATCGTACTTCCGAGTTAGCATAGCTCTTTCATAGTACATAGTAGCACTCGCGTGTGCAATAAATTGATAATGATTGCTAGTGCTGGCATAAAAACTTTAGTGAGACTACATAGAAGTCATAAAAAAGTAACATAGAGCCAAATATTAAACCTTTGTAGTACAGGGAACTCCGAGAAAGGAAAAAATGTATATATAAAATGTGTATATATTCACAGGGAAAATTCCATCTCACCGAGATTGATTCCTATTTTTATTTTTATTTTTATTTTTGGTGACTTGGCATTGTTCATTTAGTACACGTCTTTTTGATGGAACTTTCATACATATGTATATGGAACTGAAAAATCAATTACATATATAAATTAAGCGATTCAAGCTGAAGTTATCCCAGTAAAAATTGGAATTAGTACTGCGCATAGACGGTATTTTTTGGGAAAAATATTTTTTCATTTGGTCCAGTATATTCCAAGAGCATGCGGAGGTGAAAGTTTCGGGGCCGAATAATGCTTTGAATATCTGATCAGCGCAAAAAACCATGCGAATAAGGCTGCTGATGAGTAAGTCCGAAAGGGGTTCAAATTGAACTAACTGGGTGATCAGATTTCTCTCCAAATCGGAACTACGTGTGTATATACATACATACTGGAGCATGTGGTCAGGCTACCGCATAGCCAAACTCAAAAGGCCCTTACAAAAAATACACAAGTTATTAGTTAAACGCAAGCAAACTATTCGGTATACCCTGAAAACATTCAGCTTTGAAAGAAATCATCCCTTGTCTAGCCAAGGCTGAGCAGTCACAAAGGATGTTCTCGTCAATTTCATCGTCCCCAAAACAGAGCCGACATTTCGACTCTCAGTTAGAACCTATTCGGTGCATATGAAATCGTTGTTTGTTGTGGCCCGATAAGCGGAAAGTAGCCTAATGCTATTACTGTTTAAGTGAATAATAATGTCCGATCTATTGAAAGGGTAGCCAAAGTGCTTGACCTTTCCACCGTCTTCCAATATTCACTGCATTCAGAGTATATCCACGCCGAACAGGACCAACCAAGTCAACAAAATGGTTCCATCCCTATGATTTTTTGTAATGGAATAAAATGTGAAATATAGTCAGAAAAAAAATTATCAATAACTAACGCGATTCTTTTTAGCAATTTAATGGGCTATTAAACTGCATACTCAAAAAATTCTGAAAAATCTGTTTAAAAACCTGGCAATTAGATGCAACTTTGCAATTAAATAAAAGATTGTTTAATCAAGATTTGACAACGAATTTGAATTTCTCGGTTGAAAATCTAAAAGAAAAGTCCATAAAACCAAAATTTTTAGCCGAAGCTGGACAGCAAAATATTCTTTTTTTCGAAAGTACATTTTTCGTCGAAATTTTTTGGGGATCGAATATAATGATTAAATAATGTCAAAAATTTTCTCCTTGTAGGCTTTCGAAACCATAATTTTCAATATAAAAAATCTTATTCCTATCGGGATATTTAGGATTTGGTCCATCGGTACTTCCAAATCGTACGTTGTGCGTCGTCAAGTTTTAATTAGGCGCAGGTTAGAATTGGTAAAACTTCGGCTTGAACCCACGGCGTTGTGCGTGCGTGTGTTTCTAGATGTGGAAATGTGTTTCCGCGTGGAAGTACGAAATCTTCTTGGCACGGTCTCCTATCTTTATGTAGTCTAAGAATTAAAAATGCCTACTCAATTTTTTTGTCATGGAGACCAAACAAAAGCTTGATTTTAGTTCAGATGTGATGTTGCATACTAATTCTTAAATAGGTTTGACAAAAAGCTACTATTTAGATAATTTGGCGATTTTTTGAGTTTCCTATTTCGATTTCGATTGTAAATCTTTTTTATTGTGTTATGTTATGCTTGGAGTACTTCATTTAATCTTTGCATTCACATAATAATTCCTTACGATTTGCAATTGTTTCCTTAAACGCAACGTGAATACA
>NW_016187491.1:0-4356 GCF_001687245.7 Rhagoletis zephyria
TAAAGTATATTCTACATAAAATACATGTTTTATTTGCGTTAAAAATTCATTTAAAAGCAATATTAACAAAAATATAACGATGGAAATTTATGTCACGTGACGCCACGTCACGCCACGTTTCACACTTGGGGTTGTAAAAGAGAACAATTTGCATTAATTCAAAAAACTCTAAAAACAACTAGAATTGCTCCAAATCATATTAAAATAAGTTTCATGAAAATAGCCATCCACAATTCGCAGAGTTTTGCGATTTTGTAAGAAAAGAAAAAATCAACTTCCATTTTTTGTCACGTAACGACCCTCTCTTTAAATGTTTATATTTCAGGACCAAGCAGTTCGATTGATTTCATTTTTCGGTTAAATATAGAGCTAATTATGTGCTATACAATGGCCCAAAAAAGTTAAAGAAAACAAATGGTATTCCTTTTTTGTATCACATTGAAATCGTACGACTGTCACGTGCGTCACCATGGGAATGCCCATATAATAAACAGCACTTAAATTAAAACACTTAAATAAAAAAAGGCGGTGAGAAATATTGTGTGGCAACTCTTGACAAAACGCTGAATTCTTTTGTGAATACGCAGTACAAATGGTACGTAAATGCCGGGTATGCAGTTACAGATGCACGGCTATACTCAATCCCGACTCCCGCGTCCTCGTACAACGTGAGCAACTCATGTGCGAGATGCGGTAATCTATCCGAGTGGAGCCTTGGGCCAATCAAACTTATTAGGTTTAGGGGCTTACTGAATTCTATATCGTCTGTTCACCAGTAGACACCGCTGCGAGCTATATGAACGTGTATTTGGTTGCGAAACCACCCCCGTTCCAGCAATGGATTGTGCGCTGGGTTTGGGACCCGCCACGTAAAAACCCCTTCCAGTGAAGAAGTGAAGCAATGCCTAGAATGAGACCCCCCTTATGATGACGACCACGGCAAACGTTTAAAGGAATACGATTTGAGGGCATGCGCCTGGGATGTCCGGACCCTTAATGGGGAAGGTACCCCTGCCCGGCTTGTTGAGGTAATCGTAAAAACAAAAGCTTACATCACCGCCATCCACGAAATGCGTTGGACAGGGCAAGGCAAGCAATGCCTCGGGCCTTGCGACGTCTACTACAGATGCCAAGTAAAGGAGCGCGAATTCGGTGTTCGATTTGTTGTGTAAGAGAGACTCCGTCGCCCAGTACTGTTGTTCACCCCGGTGGACAAGCGTCTAGCCCTAATCCGCATCTAAGCGGGATTCTCCAACGACGAGGTATCCAAGAATCTCTTCTATGAGTGTTTGGAGCGCGCGTACGAGCACTGCCTCCGCCCCGCGACTTCAACGCCAAGGTGGGCAACGAAGGGATCTTTGGAACCACTGTCGGAAAATTCGGCTTCCAGTGTTTTGGACCACTATGTTGTTGCAGCCAAGATACGCACCCGCCTCTATGCAGCAAAAAATGTGCGCCTAAATATGCAAGGAAAGCTTAGCGTTGAAAAGCTGCAATCAAAATAGACGGCCAATTTATTCGCCACTCGACTCACACACTTGCTCTCCGAGAGCACTCTTCAAAAATCCGACATACGCGAGCAGTGGAACCACATTTCCCGCTCAATATGTTCTGCCGCCGCAGAGGTAGTCGGATTCCTGCGAGCCCGAAAGAACAACTGGTACGATGAGGAGTGTCAGGAAACTGCAGAGAAAAAAGATGCCGCCACACTGCGATCGGGCGCAACGCGCGCTATGTGAGAGAGGCCGAAATACATGAGTGCGAAAAGTTTGAAATGTTGGCCGACAGGAAGAATGCCCGAAAATTGTACCAGAGAGTTGGGCGCCTTATGGAAGGTCAAAACCGGGGCGTACCCCTTTAAGAACAATAATGGCGACCAAGTTACAGATGTTCAGAACGTACTTAAATTATGGAAGGAACACTTTTTGGAGAAGAAGAACCTGGTCCCCCAGTAGATGATGACGGTGCCGATGTTCCTCCGCCTGACTATGACGAGGTAGGAATGGCAATAACGCGGCTGAAAAACAACAAAGCTCCTGGAGCTGGCAGCCATTGACAGGATTTGATTTTGCATCAACTCTTACGCAGAATATGGTCAGATGAGCGCATTTTCTNGCGTATTGTGTGAAAGCCTGAAGCCCACCATCAATGAACCTGATTCAGACAGGACTCCCTTCCATGTGACTTGTTTAATGTTGGATTGTTGGATGTTGGAAAGATAATAAGATATGCAGAACTGAACCGCTCAGGAACAATTTACTACAAGAGCGTGCAATTGCTGGCTTATGCCGATGACACTGAAATCATCGGTAGCAAAACCCGTGAAGTCTGCTCTGCCTTTTCCAAGTTGGATAAGGAAGCAAAGCGAATGGGTCTGGTGGTAAACGTGGACAAGACGAAGTCTTGTCCACATATGCTACTTTGGACTGAGTAGGAAATTCAGGAGTAAAGCCCTCTCTCGTCATATGAAAACCACACACTGTAAGTCACTCATCATGCCCGTGATGGTATATGGCGCAGAAGCATGTACAATGACAACATCCGATGAGGACGCTGTTGGAGTATTCGAGAGAAAGACTTTGCGGAAGATTTACGGATTTTACACGTTGGCGACGGCGAGTACCGCAGACGACGGAATGATGAGCTGTATGAGCTTTACAACGCCATGAACATAGTGTAGCGAATTAACATACAGCGGCTCTGCTAGCTTGGCCATGTCGTTCGAATGGACACCGACGCTCCAGCTCTGAAAGTATTCAACTCGGAACCCGCTGGTGGTAGCAGAGAAAGAGGGAGGCCCCCGCTGCGATGGAAAGCCCAGGTGGAGAAGGACTTGGCTTCACTAGGCATTTCCAGTTGGCGTCAGTTGGCACAGAAATGAAAGGAATGGCGTGCTTTGTTGAACTCGGCCAAAAGCGCTTAGGCGGTTACAGCGCCAAATAAGAAGAAGAAGAATTATACAAAAATATACATATATTTTATATATCTCATTTATTTTTTATGGTATTTGAGTATTTATGGTTTTAGGTTAACTTTACAATTTGTAATTTATATTTGAATTGAAATAATTGACTTACTTTATTTTGACCACCTCCAAGCTGAAGTAAAAACTTCTGTCCGTATATTTACTCGAGAATAGTGGCACATGTCTCACATCTATCGTGAATACTGGCATAAGTCAAAACTGGCGATATGGTAGTGATGCTTTTCTGGGAAAAAGCGAAATTTTTCGTATTGCGCAGTTGTTTATAACTACATGCATATCGTTAACTTAATATAGAAAGGACTTATCTCACATTTTTGGTGCTTCACACATAGTTCGAAAATTGTATGAAAAGCATGGTTATACAGTTGCGAATTTCGTCGAGGTGCTGATTTTTATTTAACATAATATTTTATCTAACGCTGTAACAATTATTTTCAATATCTATAAGATATATTGTGAGCTATTTGCATTCGAAATGAATATGAGATTGGGCCTTTCTATATTAAGGTAACGATATGTAGTATCAGTAAGATACATATGTACTTACTTTTGTTTTTATGGGAAATAACGACATTTTTCGTTTTGTGCCATTGTTTAATATTTCCAGTGAATTTATTTTCGTATTCCAGTGCAATCCTTACCAGATCTTTATAAAGCGATCATAGTTTGAAAAAGTAAAAATTTTTTCTTCCGAATGACCGCAAATAATCCACAATAATTACTTTCCAAGACATATTATTGCTAAATTATGAAACGCAGAAACTTAAATTGACTCTACTGAAAGACGTGAATAACCATAAGTCAGCGGGGCAACGCCCATTTTCCAAAAATTAATAATGCTCGGATTTTCCTTCTAAAAGTCATTGCAAATATCAATTTTGGGTGAATAAGCTTCACCTTCTTTTCACGAAAAACTTGTTCGCTTAACCAAAAAAAGAACTTAAGCAATTTTTCTTTACTACTTCAATGAGGAAGGTATCCGAATCCCTATGAAACCAAATAATGGAGGAGCACTTACCACGTAGAAATTACTGCAAGCGCAGGTTTTACCGAATGGTATCTAATTATCTATATAACTACATAAAATGATAGCCGTTTCCGTTGTTCTGCGAGATGAGCAAAATAAATAAAAGCTTGTAAAATTAGGGTAAGTGTAGAGCCAGTGCAGGTNTTTTCTTTCGTACGTGTTTATTGATATATCTGTACTGTAGTGTTTTCGGACGGTACTAGCTCTTACTGCCAAATAGGAGTATTACATATATGTTAATTCCCTTGTGCACAAGTGCGCTCGGGTATAAAAAAAAAGTTTTTTGTTTTTGTAATCCGTCTTTGGAACGCTTTACCTCTAGCAATCAGAACCATCAGGAGCG
>NW_016187492.1:0-4356 GCF_001687245.7 Rhagoletis zephyria
GAAATGAAATGAAATGAAATGAAATGAAATGAAATGAAATGAAATGAAATGAAATAAAATAAAATAAAATAGTAAGATAACTTACGTAAAATATATTGAATAGCAAAAAAGGATCTCTTATAACATAACACCACATAACATAGAATAATACAAAGAGCAGAAACTTATTAACATTTTACATACATAACTGCATACATACATATAAGTTGAGTAACAAAACATAATGGAATAATAACATTTTAGCGCTTACACTTTTGCCAAGTGTTTCGCCGAGCTTCACCTCTAAGGTGTAAATAGAAGGGCCTACAATTTTACGCCGCCTCCGAACGCAGAAATAAACCCGGAGGCTTGCCATTGTTTGCCGAAGGGCGACCAAACTTTTTGAAATTTAGCTGTTTTTCGGACCAGGAATTGAACCCAGGTCCTGCGGAGTGGTAGAAAGTCCCGCTAAGCACTGAACTACAGCGGCCCATAACATAAAATAGCAAAACATAAAACTTATCAAATTTTAAGTATGTATAGACATACATATATTTATAATTTATCTTATAATGCCAATTTCGCTTCTAATGAAAAATGCAACCTTCTCTTTGCCCCTACGCACAAGCACTAAGAAGACGGCGATGAGAAGGCAACATTTTTTGTAGAAACGAAAACGCTATACGATATTTTCACGACTTTGACCTGTGACGATCAACTACTGCATACTTACATACTTATGTATGTATGCATGTACATCCAAAACAGTGAGACGCTATGACAAGCATTTCCGCTGGCATGCGTTAATATAGATTGCAATTCCAGTGCTATTAAGGCAATCATTCGCAAATTGTTTAACAGCAGCAGCAGCAACAGCAGCAAACATTACTTACTAAGAAGTATGTATATACTTATGTACATATGCAACGTATGTGGTATGAACTTTCAACAGCCGAAGCTCACTACCCAAGCTACGCTACCACCCTCTATGTAGCACGCAAATTGCCCACTAAACCTGCACACGAACACTCAACGCTTGCTAAATAACAAAAACAAATAAACAACAACAGCAATAGCTAACAGTGACAGTAAACCACATATGTGTCAGCATTTATTCGCATCACTTTTATAGCAACATGTTGTAATTGCAGTTGAAGACATTGTCCAATGCAATGTCGACATCAACCAACAGGCTAGATGGAGCCAGAGCAAGAGTGCTGGCTGGCAGGCAGGCAGGCAAGCAAGGAGGCAAGCAGCAATCCAAGCGACATCAACAGCTGAGCACATGTGAGCAAGGATATACTGGTTACATCATCAGCAGCCACTGTTGCATTCCCACAGTCCACTCAGCGATAATAAATAAACACCAAAAAATGGACTTGAAGCGACCGTTACAGCGTCACAACAATGGTGCGTCACACAACATCAGCAAACATCATAGTAGCATTTGCAACGGTAGCAACAAGAATAGCAACAACAACAGCAATCAAACTCGTCTAAAATTTAGTAGCACTTTCTATGTCACCATCTCCACTTGCCGCGCCCACCCACTTCCGCTTAACGGCGCTACACCTTCGCCTGCATTCAGTTTCTATTAAGCGAAAATTGTTGCCACAATTCATGAAGCATTTGAGTGCGTTCAAGGCACATACGTACATACATACATTCGGTTATCGCTTGCTTGTTGGGCTACTACTGGTGTGTGCCACTAGGCGCAGGAGTGTGAAAAATCCCAATGGGCTAACCAGTTACCCAACATAGTAACAGAATTCACCAACAAAACATCAACATCAACTTCAACATCAGCAGCAATGCAGCGCTAGCAACAATTATACACGCACACACTGATGTATGAACAAGTGTTGCATGAAAGGGGGCATGTATGTACGTATGTGCGCATTGGTAGTATGACATCAACCACGGCAGCGCTGCAACACACGTGTGACACACTCAGTTCTCTAGCAGCAGCAGCAGCAAAATGACGAAATTGTGGCAACTATTTTAGGCGTTGGGGCAACTGCAATGTTAGATCAGCCAAGCAGGCAGGCAGCCACCTAGCTAACTACCAGCTGGAGTTGGGGGTGTTGGTGGCTATAACACATACTAGATTCAGAGGACTCACGCATATAGGTTATATGCAACCAGCCAGCCAGCCAGCCAGCCAGCCAAAGTGGTTGATAGCTTGAAAAACTGTTTTTGCACAGCCGTCAAAATGCATTGCGGTGTGACAGACCGCAAAATGCATCATCACCAACGATGAGCGATGAATGTTTGCGTTGATGTGTCCATTTTTTTCCACCTCGCCTGACACAATTTTCCTGGTGTTGCTGGTGTTGATTGTTTTACTTTTTTTTTCTGCTTTATGTACTGTTTGCTAGGTCAGAGCAGATTCGGTGATGGTGATGAGGTTAGAAATGGCAAGATATTTGAGTGTAGATGGATTTATCTACTAAAGCATTTAATAGTTCAACAGTTTAAAGGAGTTTATAGTCGTCCTGCTAACAGGGAAGTTAATGGAAATGCCTCGAGCCACAACTCACGCAAATCGTTGGAGTCATAGTGCCTTGACAAATTTGGTTTGTAGGCCGACCGGTTTTGTTGTGGGCCTATTTGGAAATACTACTTCACCTGGTCCTTCCATTGCAGAGGAAACCACTTTCTTCTCCTGCTACCAGCAGCGGGCTCCGAGTTGAGTAATTTCATTGTTGGAGAGTTTGTGCCCATTCGAACGACATGACCAAGCCAAGCCAAGTGAGGCAGCTGTCCTCTGAAATATTATGCAGGAATGGTTTGCCAGGTGTGTTTAGCCTCATTCTTTCGAGGGCTGAACACTCGCACAGGAAGTGCTCGGCTATATCTTTTGAGCCCGGGTCATCGCAACTGCGACAGAACCTATTGAATTAGGACTGCCCTTTCTTGTCGGCATGCACCCCAACCGGCCAATGCCCTGTTCATACTGCAGTAAACTTGTAGACATCTTTTTTGTTCATTCCTAAGAGAGCTTCGGTTTTAGGTGGGTCGAAGGACACCAAGTACTGCCGGGTAATCCTGTAAGATTCTGTGCAGTTCCCCTTCTGCCTGGCCTTCGAGTGATAAATTTCACTGATTCCTATCTTAATCTCCCTCAGCGAGGGGCCCATGTCACCGTGTGGGACTCATTTAGTGTGGAGCCGCTCCTGGCTCCTTGCGGAAGAAGTCTTGAAAATCCCGAATAAGTCCCGAAATGGTCCCAAAAATCCCGATATAGTCTGGACAATCCCGAAGTAGTCCCGAAGATCCCGAAAATGCCGAACAGTCCGAAAATCAATACAATATCGATAACAAAATCGATATCAAAGTCGATAAAAATACCGATAAAATTATCGATATTAAACTCGATACCCAAATCGATAAAAATATCGATAACAAAATCAATAAAAATATCGAAAGTAAAATTAAATCCCAAATCGATAACAAAATCGATAATAAAATCAATACCTAAATCGATAACAAAATCCATAAAAATATCGATAATTATAAGTTTAATTATTTTAACATCAACTAATCCATATTTATCTATATATATAATACGCGAAGGCAGGGTTGCCACATGTTAAAAAAAAATTTAATTCAATTTTAATTAAAGGAATTTGGTAAGTGAATAAGGTATGGCAATATGGGTGTCATACAAAAGAGGTTTATGAAAATAGTATTTGGAAATATTTTTAATAGGGTTGCCACCTATTTGAGAAGTCTAATTGAACTATTTTATACCCAAGTTATATGAAATATTAACGATGGATGTCAAATGAAGGAGCTTCAAGAAATACTTATTTTGACAATTTAGAACACTTTTTATGTGTTGCCCGAGTTTAAAGGGCTAAACTAAAATTATTTTAAGGGCTAAACTAAAATAATTTAAAATTCTTTATTTAAGAACTATATTTAGGAGGGTCGCCACTTGTTTAAAAAATAAATTTCCACGTAAATTGAAATTTTAGTTCGAAAATAATTTTTAAGAGGGTTGCCGCCTGTTTTGAAAGTGTTATTTCGTTTAATTATACATAAGTTACATAAAATTTTAAAATCAAAAAAAAGAGCGTTATGAAATCTTTGAATTGAACATTTGGTTTTTTTTTTTTGTTGAAAACATTAAGCTCAAATTATTTGATAAGTTAAATGGATAAGTCAAAAGATGGATATCAATCGAAATGGGTTTGAAAATAATTTATTTCTAAACTGTATTTAGGAGAGTTGCCATTGGCTTAAAAATACTAAATTCAACTTAATCCATCAGTTAATTGAAATATGTGTAACCATGCCAGGCGAAAGATTTTAGTTTGAAAATACTTTTAGAGGGATTGCCACCTGTTTGAAAAGTCGAATTGGTTTTACTTA
>NW_016187493.1:0-4355 GCF_001687245.7 Rhagoletis zephyria
CGGGAGCCGTCAGTTAGCGGCGCGAATTAATGATGGTACGTGTGCACATCCGCATATATGCCCATATTAGGGCGGGTCACAAACCAATGACAACCTTTAGGCTGAAGGCCTAAACATACCTCCCCCTTGCGGCAAGAAACATCTAACATTTATGCAGCAGCTACCAGCTCACCTGTGTACATGCGATTAAAATATAAAAAAATGATGCGTCATCATTTGCCGCTAAATCGTTTCCATGGCCGTTTCCATCTATATTGCTGATTGAGGGGAAAAGAGGTAAAAACATTAACTGAAAGATACGTGGATATTTTCAGATGCACTTTTATTAATAAAAAAAACATAAATAAAATTCTAAATTCGTGTTTGTACAGTAAAAATAATTAAATAAATGTGGGTTATAATTTAGCTACCACGTGCGGCAGACGCCCGAAAGTACATACCCAAAGATTGTGCTTTGGGCCGACAGAGGCCCAAAAGATGTCGGCAGAGTACTGGGCATAATGATGTCCGAGTAGGCTTCCGCGCCGAGGTCGATCCGAATCGGAGAGGACCTAAAAAATTTCGGGTCGGCCAGTCTAATGTGCGCATATGTCGCAGCGATGGCCGGGTCGACGTTTTTAAGTGGTGATATTCGTCGGTAATTTTGTATTATTTGTGCGTGGGTGGCCACCTGCTTATTTACCCCGTGTTTACCTCGAATACACAATAGACAGCCTCTTTGTTTCCCCAATCGGGTTACTTTTAAGCCCAGCTCCCTCGAAAGTTCGCTTGATATTACGCTTGACGGCGTACATGCATCTATAAGTGCCCGAACAAGGTGAAGTCTTCCTCCTGCCTCGACTTTGATGACTGCCGTGGGGGAAATCGACACCATAGGTCGTAGCACCTCGGTTTGTCTCACGGCGCTCACAAGGCCATTTCGAAGTTGTTCGGTGCTCTGTGTTGGCGAGATCGTGGCACCATTCCTCCCTGATCACAATTTGAGTTGAGCCCGAGGTTAGCTGGTGCGGGCGGAAAGACCCGGTTTCCGCTCCGCGAGGTCGTCGCCTTTGTTGGCGTGATCGGAAAGACCGTGTTTCCGATACAGCCAACCTTTGTATCTCGTGGTTGAGTGGGGGTCGGAAAGTCCGAGTTTCCGCTCCCCTGTCACTGTTCGGGCGGGGAGTCCGAGTATCCCCTCCGGATCCAATACCATCTCCGGTTTCCGGTTCCGGACGGAAATACCGAGTTTCCGTTCCGGATTCGGACGCATAAATGGAGATCACATCAAATTCGTCTTCTTCTTCCACCTGTTGACTCCAGGGTCTCCGGTCAATAGGTTCCAGATTGATGGTGGTGTGATGCTTATCGTGGCACCGGTGGCATCTCTCCGAGCTAGTACAGTTTTCTGTGCGATGCGTCATGGCCAGACAATTACTGCAGAACTTCCCTAAGGGCGCTTCACGTAATCTTTCTTCCGGATTTTTCGCGCGGTAGATCGGACACAGCCTTATCGGGTGTTTGCCATTGCATAAGCGACAAGCTTTAGGGTAGCGATGTGCGTGTTGATCCGTTTTTTTTTAGCATCTGAGAGATGCGAGTCATGATTGCTGTAATAGATTGGTATATATCCGAAACCGTTTATTTAAATATTGTTGGGTGGCGAGTAATTAAGGCGGAAAATCTCTAAGTATTTGGCGTAATAATTTTCGTTCAGGGGATAAAACAGGATTTTGTAAGTGTGAACGTCGCATTATTTTCAATTATTTGTCTTCACAAACTAACACGTGTAAATGCGGCTTAATGTCGGTTTGCGACCCACAAATATGAAGGGTGGATCGCACAAGTGCCATAAATTCCATTATGCAGGAATGCATTGGCAAGTTAAATTTTTATCACATCGAAAAATGTAAATTGCATTTATTATGTTTGGAAGGGTCAATATTAAGTGCTCGATCATTTCCATGAATGAGTTGATCTACTAATATTCGTAATTAGCAGTTCAACTTCATTGCATGGAGTTGTCGAAAACGTGTTAATCTACACTTGGAGAGTTTTTAGCCATTCTCGCAACCCTACAACTAGCCAGCCACCCAAAAAAAAGTTTGGATGCCACTGTAGGTGATACTCGGTTAAAAACAGGGTAGCTCCTAAGCAGCAGAATTCATAAGATGAATTTTAGAACCTTTGGTTATAAAATAAATAAATATCATGTTTGCTTATGAATTTACATCAAAATGTGTGACAGACTTATTAAAATTAATGCATTGATATTCGCNAGCGATGTGCGTGTTGATCCGTTTTTTTTTAGCATCTGAGAGATGCGAGTCATGATTGCTGTAATAGATTGGTATATATCCGAAACCGTTTATTTAAATATTGTTGGGTGGCGAGTAATTAAGGCGGAAAATCTCTAAGTATTTGGCGTAATAATTTTCGTTCAGGGGATAAAACAGGATTTTGTAAGTGTGAACGTCGCATTATTTTCAATTATTTGTCTTCACAAACTAACACGTGTAAATGCGGCTTAATGTCGGTTTGCGACCCACAAATATGAAGGGTGGATCGCACAAGTGCCATAAATTCCATTATGCAGGAATGCATTGGCAAAGATAATTTTTATCACATCGAAAAATGTAAATTGCATTTATTATGTTTGGAAGGGTCAATATTAAGTGCTCGATCATTTCCATGAATGAGTTGATCTACTAATATTCGTAATTAGCAGTTCAACTTCATTGCATGGAGTTGTCGAAAACGTGTTAATCTACACTTGGAGAGTTTTTAGCCATTCTCGCAACCCTACAACTAGCCAGCCACCCAAAAAAAAGTTTGGATGCCACTGTAGGTGATACTCGGTTAAAAACAGGGTAGCTCCTAAGCAGCAGAATTCATAAGATGAATTTTAGAACCTTTGGTTATAAAATAAATAAATATCATGTTTGCTTATGAATTTACATCAAAATGTGTGACAGACTTATTAAAATTAATGCATTGATATTCGCTTATGACAATGCATCTTTAAGTATTTAAAAGTGTATTTATTTTATTACGCCCAGCGAATGAAACTAATGATGAAACGGTTCACTAATTCGTGCTACCGTACTACGTTCACTTTGTGGAATGTATGTATGTATGTTCATTGGTACAAATGTCAGAAACCATTCAAGGCGAATTTATACAATGGAAAAACGTATACATACACATGATACATAGATACAAGGTGAAACGATATTATTTCATTGCAAAAAATGTCAGAATGAATTCAGTGGAAATCCATATACATCAGAGCAAGGCGAATTTATTCGCCTTGCATCAGAGGTGGGCACTACCACAAACAAGCGTGAACTAAAAGTGAGAATGTGTTAGTGTGCCTAATTCATTTTGCATGCTGTAGTGTTCTCATTGCTGCGCTCTCGCTGGTATACGTACACGCGACGCTTACACTCTTTTTGCACCTGCTAACTCTTACTTCGTTTATACGCACAGAATAATCGACTTATAGCATTGACACATTAAGTTAAACTTTTGGCAAATAAAATTAATCTTTTGTCAAATAAATTTAATCTTTTGACAAACAAAATTAATCTTTTGGCATATAAATTTAATCCTTTGGCAAATAAATTTAACCTTTTGGCAAATAAAATTAATCTTTTGGCAAATAAATTTAATCTTTTGGCAAATAAAATTAAACTCTACTGTAGTACTAAACAGTGTTTGAAAAAGTAAAAAAATACATTAAAAAAACTGCAGTTGTTGTGCTAGGACTGTATTTTTTTTAACTTTTGACGCTTAGCTTTACTGCGCCAATATCAAGAGTTAACCTCCAGAGGGTCAATTCCCGTTTTGCGTTATCGTTAAGTGATAAAAATAACACCTTAACACCGCATTTATTTTGGTGTTAATTTTACACTTTTCACTTCACTTTACGATAACGCAGAACGGGAATTGACCCTCAGGATAGCCGAAAGGTAGTTTTTGGGATACGCATGTAAGATATAAGTGGGCGGTGCCACCCCCATTTTCCTAAAAATTCCTGAAAAGCCACTTTTTTGCTAAAGAACGATTGTATATGTATATCAATTTTGAATAAATATTGATGAATTCCTTAGCCACACTGCTCAAAAAATCTGAAAGTCCNACATATACAATATAAATTCAAGGCCGTATTTAAGAAAAGTCTCCTAAATTCGACAATTTTAATGCGATTGCAATTAGTGAAGTATCAGTTTATTTGAAAATAGATTTAATTTTAGACAGTATTGCATATTTTGAAATTGTGGAAATTATCAATGGTCAAAATTTAACAAATTAAGAGAAATATAGTTTTTTTTTGTTATTTTACCCCTTAAAAGATCCCAACAAGCCAAGTCCGA
>NW_016187494.1:0-4355 GCF_001687245.7 Rhagoletis zephyria
TGAAGACCCGCAAAACATTCAAGGGTTGCATACGTAATGTGCAAGTGAATAAGAAGACGGTGCGTATTACACCGAAAATGATTCATGGCGATATATGGCAAGGCGTTTGCCCATTAAATTAGTCAGCTAATAAAGTGGGTGAGAATTATAAAATTGAAACGAAATTGAAAACGATGACGACCGACGGTGAAATGCTTGTAAACAAAACCAATACTCTCATAGCTCGAATGCTACGCGCAAAACGGTATTGGCAGCAGCAGCACCTTTCTCTTGACTATGACGACTATAACTATGATTTCTTATTTTTCAATATATATTCAATAATTTTCTTCTCCTACAATGTTTTATTTGCGTTTAATTAAGTAAAGAAAATTTGTATTGCCATATATTTCTTATTAAACCAAAAATTGACAATAGTTTCTTTTCCAATAAAGTTTTTATGTACGCAAAAATTCTGATTTTTATTAGGCTGGGTTCGGTCAGGAGACAATTCTGAAGCAGTTACATAGGTTTGGCTGATTTATAATAACGCGATAAGACTTCCAGTTTTTTCTTGCCAAAGCCAAGGTACATATGTACATATATAATATGGAATTGGGTATTATCTGCTTCCACTCTTCGACAACTCTTACAAGTTGTCGGTCGTCTTCATACAAAAGTACCGGAACTAACACCAATTATGTGTTCTCTTTGCGATCGGTAGGTGATATGCCAAGTATCGGTACTTTTGTCTGCAGAGCAATAAGTAATTCGATGTTAACGAAGTCAAAGGGAACAGTGTGTGGATGAAGTATTGATGTAGGCAAGTATAGACCACTTTATTTCCTTTGGAAATAGGCTCGTCGGAAACAAATTTGTTATTGTATTATTTATGCGCGTTGCTAGATGTCAAGGCGAATCTATGCAAGGTGGTGTTACGTGAGCCGATGATTTCACGGCGAATTTGTATCTTTTGTCAAATTGATGTGTTCGTTGTAATTTTGTTTTGTACTGATTGTCAATGTGCGTATAATTTCTAACAAGGCGAATTTATATAAGATGGTGTTACTAGCTCAGCTGATTTTGTGTATGTGTTTCGCCGCACGGCTTCTGATATCAAATTGAAAAATTTTGTTTGAATTTCTACACACACTCTTACAGATTTTGACAGTTTATGCCGCCAAAGCAAAAACAAAATACATGTAAATTTTTGTTTTTGTACTCCTGCTATCACCTTATATTAATTCGCCTTGATTTCTAATTGAAATTTTTGTTTTTCTTCTGCCAACACACCACCTTGTATAAATTCGCGTTGCTAGATGTTGCCTTTTTGTATTGGTTTTAACTATTTAGCATACCCAGCGAACTTCATCCTGCCCAAAATAAATTTTTTGTATTGAAACATTTTGGCCCAATATTTTCACCAACAAATTACGTATACGATTTTCAGCTAAGGTTATGGTTTGGTGATCGTCAGAAGGCATATTTCCATTGCCGTTTTAAATAACTTAGCAACAGTGTTATGTCCGTGAAGGAGTTATTGAAATGCTGTAATCATCGCACAGCAAATTAAATTTGAAGAACTTTTGCTCTTCATTCTCTGGCGGTAACAATGATCCGGTTCGATGGTGTATCTTTCCTTGAAACTGTATATATACTAGTATATGAGCGAGTAACGTTGTTCTACAGAAATCCTATATATGTATATAGATTTTTTTTTAGACAAAATACCTTAAACATTTTATTCAGGAGCGTAATGGTTCTGATGATTGATATAACGGCGGTAATTTGCGATTGACCCCTGGACAACTCAAACCTGGTGTCTCCGAATGAAGCTCTAGCGAAAAGTCATATTTGAAGATAGCATCGCTGGGCATCGAAACGTGACAGCTATTGAACTTAATTTCTTGACTTGGGCACTCAATGCCCAGTAAAGTATTTCGTCTGAAAAATTTAAGCTTCTTAATAACTCATCATATAAAATACCGTTACTTTCGTATTATGAGAGGTAAATATACACCTGGAATTTTGTCAACTTATGAATAAAGGTACATTCTATATGCCTATCAATCGAATTGGACTTCCTATACCCCATTCGACATCAAAAATAAATATGGGCCCTGCGTACCCAAGTCACGGTTCTATGGTTATAATAAATTACGATTTTAGGTGTTTGAACCATTATCATAGAAGCTTACAACATTACATGACAGGGATTTTGCCCAGCGCTGTCTGTGAGGAGAAACAAGCTCGAGAGTGAGCTGGGACTCAAAGAAACTGAGTTAAAAAGTATTTCAAGGTATTCTCTGACTAGTTTCCATCGCAGCATAATCACTTTCTAACGCCCTGATTACCACTTGGCTGTCAGTAAATATTTACGCTTCCAGTCGACTACCTTAATTAAGCCCACCTCTGCTTGAAATGCGCTGCAGAAATCCGTGAGTATAAAATTGAAGTTTAAGGAGAGTTCTTGGCAGAACACAACTCTTGCAACTCTTCCCTTCTACTACGAAGTATCCAAGAAATATGTTTACCAGAAATCTTTGTGCGGAGAAGGATCCATTCGGGGTCATCGCTACGCATTTATCAGTTTAGTCGGATTCGAAGCCAAAGTTTCGACACAGCACCGCTATCTGTATGCTCGTTTACTGTTCTAAGAGTATTTTCTGGGCTGACTAGATGGTAAAACTTTTAGGGTTCTCCATTAAAATTTCTAGTTGCTCAAATACGGATTTTTTTTTATTGATAATGACGATAAAAAGACTCATATAAATCATTTGTTTCAGAAAATTATTGTGAACCATTAATGTAGAAAAAGTTTATTCACTTTTTACAATGTCTTCGTTTATCTATAAGTATGCATTATAAATAACTAAGTTATACCGCTAGAGATAAAAAAGTTTACTTGCTAAATCAATCTTCTTTAATATATTCTTCGTCAGCATTTTCCCGTTCCAACTCATCGTGGTAAATGAATGCCTTAAGACCGATCTCCACAAAGAAACAAATAATATACGAGAAAATGCATAGGAAAAATATTTCCACCCAATCGTAAGCAATATTATTGTATTTATCGCGTTCCTCTTCATAAGTCTTCAATGCCGTCGGACCCATATAGCAGGCAACAATGCAAATTGTTACAGCCAACTTCACTGTCCAGATGCAAGTACGCTCGAAGCGATTCAAAGTTGAATCGCCATATTTCCACGGTCCTATCAGAGCCTGAAATAGGAACCACTGTATGCAGAGACTCTCCAGCGTATCACGGAATGTGCGCTTAAAAGATTGTGAACCTTCACGGAAATTTGCTGCATCCAAAACTAACGGTTTCGTCGTTATCCACGCTTCAACCTCGAACGAACAGATGATTTCGTTGGCGTAATCCTCAATGACAATACGACGACAATACCAACTGGGATAGCGGCCGGAATTGTCACGACGTATGCTGAGCAACAGTGGCTGAGCAAGATCATCGCCTGTCAGTGGTAAGCGTAGTGTGCAAGTGGAGTTGCGCACCAAGTGCGCATTCTCGGGATTTTGATAAATTATAAATTTGCGCGTGCCTTGCGGTACAGCAAACATGAGAATAACATTTGCAGACGTAGCGGCATGCCAATGGCCGCCGGTGCTTATGTGAACATTGACACCGAACTCTTTGTTGTAGTCTTCCTGATCGAGTAATGTAATCAGTTCACCTTTGTGATTGCGCAAAGAACGCCAGGCGTAACAGAAAAGCAGCGAAAATAGTAGGAGCAGAAAAAAGAAAACTACGACCATATAACCATTCGTAGGCAGGCTAGTGAGCACATGACGCGGTGTACTAGTTTCCATGGCGGCAGTGGGATGCTTCTTGCCCGCGAACGTGGACAGATGATAACAACTGCAACTCAAGTTTTCTGCATCGCTTAAGTTTAGCTTGGGTATGCAACCAGTCGTTGACCATTCAGGATCGCGTAACTTAAAGTCCCAAACGAGACATTTCAGCATCGTAATCTCAAATTTGAATGTCTTCAGCGTGGAAATTTCATCTGCTGCCATTACGGCTAGGTAGGCCCACACATTTCCGCCCTTGTCGTTGACTACGCGAAAGGTGTGCTTCTCCGGCACAATATCGCCAGAGTCACGCATTTGATAGCTGCGCGGCTTGGTGCACAAATCAAGCTTGACACGCAGCCGAGTGGTGGGGTCAGAAAATTTTACAATCGCGGCGGTATTCTCTGGCATTTCGATGCGGTAAATAGGCATATCAAGTGAATCCTTGACATAGCCTTCAACAAGGCTGGTGAGTGAATCAGTCGCTGGTGTACTTCCGGATAGTGACATGCGAAACTCTATGGGGTTTTCGAGAAAAGTGTCTTCTCGTAGAGGATCTGCAG
>NW_016187495.1:0-1383 GCF_001687245.7 Rhagoletis zephyria
TTGTAACAGGCCGATGTCTGTACCTTATAGATATTAAAGAAAAATTAATGTGGCCAAATAAACAATTTTTGGAATTTTTGACTCTGTCTGTCTGTATATTTGTACTCGCATCACTCGAAAACATGGAATTGAATGCAGTTTTCACCGATATATCGCTAGAGATTAGGGATGTTGCGAATGTGGAATTTTAGACATCCGCGGATGCGAATGCGGATGCGAACGTTTAAATGCTAACATACGCGGATGCGGATGTCATGTATTTTTAAGAAATAATTTAGGTGGGTAAATTAAGTGATTTAGGTAAATAAAAAATGGAAATGTTATTAATTTTTATTAATCTGCCCTATCCTGAGTTTTGCCCGGAAAAAAGTTCACCCGAAAATTTGTATTCCGCCCATAGTAAATATGTACATGAAAACCAAAAGTGAAAAGTGAACCGGTTCGGGGAAAATTAAACTTATGATAAGACTGAATGTTTTTTTAGTACTTGAATTTAAAACTTGGAACATTGTACTTAATAAGAACTTTTTGAAGGGTCGTAAATCAAACCTGCGCCATAATATAACTACTCGCTCGAGGCGACAAACGGTGTTTAAACAACGATTGTGTCATGATGCTAGATTGTGATGATGAAAGTCATGAGGATACATCCGACATATGTAGCCCCGTTTTTCAAAACTTGAAGCTTGGCAAAATTGTAAACTTTCAGTTATATTTATTTATTTTTATTGCGGTGCAATAATTACATTTTGAGAATTTCNAATAAGAACTTTTTGAAGGGTCGTAAATCAAACCTGCGCCATAATATAACTACTCGCTCGAGGCGACAATCGTTGTTTAAACACCGTTTTTTTCGAAAGAATTCTTCATTCTCATTCTTTTGGTTGTTTCGGAATTTGCCACATCATCAGCGTTTTTCGATTTTAGTTTTTGTAACTAATTTTTAATGCTTTCTTCTGTGACTGGTTACATTTACGTCTGTGCACTTGCACAATATTCCAGGGACCGAAAGTAACAGTTATTTTTTCCGAATTAAATTTGGCCTAATATTTTTGATACCGAAATAAACGTCCTATCCGGATAATAAAGAAACCGCTTATCCAAATTAAACATATATGGTATCAGATGAAAGAGGACTGAAATAGCTTTTAAACAGAAATAACGAATGAAGGTTACCACCTCTGTTTATATTTATACCTTTCATGAGCATGAAATTGTATTATAACTTTGGTCCGATGTTTGTAAGTACCAAAATAAAAAGAGATAGACCCATTAAAATGTATACTTATATGATCAGAACGTCGAGCTGAGTCGATTTAGCCATGTCCGTCTGTCCGTCTGTTTGTATGCAATCTAGTCTCTCAGTTTTCGAGATATCCGGAT
>NW_016187495.1:3303-4355 GCF_001687245.7 Rhagoletis zephyria
AAGATCCATCAAGCTACGTGGCTGTCTCCGGATCAAAAAACGAGAAACCAAATCGACCGTGTGGTGATAGACGGAAGGCTTGCTTCCAGTGTTTTGGACGTACGTACACTCCGAGGCCCGAAAATCGACTCGGACCTATCGGACTACCTTGTTGCAGCAAAGATACGCACCCACCTCTGTGCAGCAAAAAATGTGCNCTCACACCTGCTCTCAGAGAGCACTCTTCAACAAACCGACATATGCGAGCAGTGCAACCACATTTTCCGCTGACTAAGTACCGCCGCCGAAGAAGTAGTCCGATTTCAGCTAGCCCGAATGAACAACTGTTACGATGAGGAGTGTCAGGAAGCTGCAAAGAAAAAAGATGCCGCCTACCGGGCCACGCTGCGATCGGACGCAACGCACGCTATGTGGGACCGCTAAAGGGATATGAAGAGGGAAGCGTGACGTATTTGCCGTAATAAGAAGAGAGAGGCCGAGATACGTGAGTGCGAAGAGCTTGAGATGCTGGCCGATAGGAAGAATGCCCGAAAATTTTACCAGAGACTTAGGCACTTTACGGAAGGTTTCAAGACCCGGGCGTACTCCTGTCAGAAAAACAATGGCGACCTAGTAATCGATGTTCAGAGCGTACTTAAATTATGTAGGGAACAGTTCTCCGCCCTACTGAAGGGTAGCAGCATGGAAAGAAGAACCCGAGCCCGCAGTCGATGATGACGGAGTCGACGTTCCACCGCCTGATTATGACGAGGTACGAATAGCAATAACGCGGATGAAAAACAACAAAGCTGCTGGGGCTGAGAGCCTGCCAGCTGAGCTATTCAAGTTCGGTGGCGAGGAGTTAATAACGTGCATGCATCAACTCTTGGTCAGAATATTTTCAGATGAACGCATGCCCGACGACTGGAATTTAAGTGTGCTCTGCCCAATCCACAAGAAAGGTGACCCCGCCATTTGCGCCAACTACTGCGGGTCTTATCGAGCGTGTTGTGTGAAAGACTGAAGCTCACTGTCTATAAACTGATTGGGCCTTATCAGTGTGGCTTTAGACC
>NW_016187496.1:0-4355 GCF_001687245.7 Rhagoletis zephyria
TCACACATATATGTGCTTGCGATAATAAAAAGGCGCCATCGCACGATTACTTAGTTAACTAGCAGCTAGTCAGCTGGTCAGCGCATGTGCTACTCCTAGCCGCTGAGGTGCACTCAAAAGCCTCGCTGCCACCTTTGTCCCTTAGAATAGAATTGATACCCAGCAGCAAGTCACAGGAAATTTATGCGTTCAACGTGCGCACTCGCACTCGCAGGAAGCGAGCCCTTTTATTGCTACTAACAACTACAAAAAACACAAAAGAAGGCAGATAACCAACTAAATAGTTGGCAGTGCACTACGAGAAATCGAGTACGAAAATGTTGACTGTAATAAAGTGTGCACCTATGTATCTATTTGGCGTGCAAAGACAACAACAAAACTTACAACAAAATCAACCACTAACGCCATATTTCAAAGCAGATGCAGCGCCGCAACATTTTCGAGCAACACTTCTCTTGGGTTACTCCTTAGTTTCATTCTTGTTCTTCTCGAGCTGCTTAGTATTTGTTTTGTTATATCGACTTTCATTGTTGTTGCTGATTTTGTTGTTGAAACGTATGTTCAAGTACTTAATGTCCCACAAAAGTGGCTATAATTAAATGCTGTGAGTTGCCATATAAAAGTCACGAATTTGCCATAAAACTGATGCGGCGCGCGTTGGCCATATAGGTGAAATGTTTTGTATTTGCAAATAAAGGTTCTATTACTGCACGTTCTTTTTTGTGGGTGGGTGTGTATATGTGTAGAGGGGCCTTTGTTTTTTTTTGTTGTTCCTTGCAAGCAGACAACCAAGTTGGGCAGTTGCTGGTCGGTCACTGCTTTACAGGCATTGTTTGATGTTTGGACGGCAGGAGAGTTTATTCTTATGAAGACATTTAAAAAAAAACTAAAAACTAAACACAAAAAAATTGTTTTTAAATTTATTAAAAACAAATGTCTTTACTTATTTATTAATTTCTGCGTGTGTCCCCAATATTTTGAAAAAAAAATAACACTTAAAAAGTAAAAAAAAAAAATTTTTTTAATTATTTAAAAAAATATATTTTTATTTATTAGTTTCCGCGTGTCTTCCCAATATTTCGAAAGAAATACTTAAAAGAAAAAAATTTCAAATTTTTTGTTATATAAAATACAAAATTAAAAAAAAAATTTTTGGTTTCAGTTCCCTAATATGTAGATAGGTTCATACAGATTTTTCAACGGTCTTAAGAACGAAAGAAATTAAACTGATAGTTGTGTATGAGCCAAACGAGTCAGTGAGCTGATTGCCCAATTTAGAAATAATCCCAAGTACAACTAGCTATATTTAGACAGTGTAGATGGCATTAACAATTCTTCTCCCAATTAATGCAGATAAATGAGATACCATCAGCAAAGCTTTGAATTTCTCAAATGGCTCTACGTTGCACTGTTGTTTTTATAGAAGGACCCCTTTTTAAGGGATGCTTCCCATTTGAAGTCGTCTTCGATAGAATTTAATGCAAACGGTAAGTCTCAGATAGAATCTTAAACTACTCACTCACATTGGTGCCTTCACAATTCGCTCCTCAAGTGTTTCACTAGTTTATTACGTGGTATGAACTTCTTCTTGTCGTTCCTGGACCCATTTTACCAAGAAATCGGGAACTGTTTTGTAAAGAAATGATGCCATCAAAACACCGTTGAGTAGATTTTTGCGATCTCTATTAAGCTTACAGAAGTTAACAGTTCACCAACAGTTATCCTATCTATTAACTGAGAAATTGCAAATGAATACTTCCGATAAAAAAAAAATTTAATGTACGGCCTCAGTGTATAAAGAAATCTGAAGTTTCTGCAAAGGCATATCAGGACTAGTTATTTTAATTTTTGACGAAATTTCCCTAAAATAAATTTGGATTCATCTTCTGCGCTCTTGTGAGCACAAAGACGAACTTTTTTTAAAAACTTCAGTAAAGCATCGTGATTAATTTTTATTTTTTATAGAAAGCGACTTAATCCCATTCTAATACACCCCGCATCATAATTATAAGCGCACCACATATTGACAAGTTATACGAATAAACTTTTTTGTTATTTAATTTTAGTTTGTTTTCCTAAAAAATATAGTTTATTCTTTAATAAAAAGTGGAAGTGTGAAGTAGCTAGGGCTAGAGTTTCCATATAAAAAATCGTCGAACACACTTTGTATGGATGAAAACAAACTTAAAAAAAAAATAACTAATTAACTTATTTCAGTTCTGATAATCTTTTATTAAACATAATTGCTGGCAGCCAACTTTCACGAAATTTAATTTTTTTTCCATATTCTGCGTTAATCGGCTTTAGTACCTAAGAGCGCGTGCTGGTAAAATCAACAAAAATAAATATGAATGAATTGAAAGTAAAAGTCTGAGTACGAAATTTATTAAGAAAGCCTTACATAGTAATAACTTTTTGTGGTATATAAAATAAATACCAAAAAAAACCTATAAAAAATAAAAGAAGCAAAATGCATTGAAAATTACAGTACATTTATCAGCAAACCAAATAAAGCAACGGTAGGGAAATAAATAAGTACCCAGAAGACTACAAAAGACAAAAAGAAAGATAAGAAATTGAAATTGGAGGAAAGTGAGCAATAAAATGCTGTACGTACATCAACTTTATTTCGTTAGAGCCGATNCGTAATAATGTAATTAACGGTTTTACAGTTTCATCGACCAATAAATGCTTCCTACTGAAGTCAAAGAAAGTTTATAATTTGTTGAGCTTATACATACATACTTGTACAAAGTTAGGTTGTGATGTTGACCAAACAGTGGCCGCTTGTTACGTAAATAGAAAAAAAAACGTAAAAACGTAAATGTACAAGTGTACATGATTGACAGATAAAAGTAAATAATTAAGTATCAGTAAAAAATTATCTAATGTAACGTTAATAAAATTAGCTACGGAGATGTGATGGTTTCTTTAAATAAATTCAAAAACAAGAGGCAGAAATTCAAAAAGTACATACATATATACGAGAACCTAACTACGAGTTAATTGTATCATTTCAAATTTTACTGATTTTTTCCAAAATAAAAAAAAAATGTGAAATTTTAACTTTAGTGTAAAATTAGTTATGAGTTAAAAAAGGTATAGAAAATAAGCGTTTCAAATTTTTTAAATTAATTTTTTTTTCTTTTGTTGTTGTATTTAAAAAATAATTAGACAACGAGCAATCCTCTTAAGATACAAACGATTAGCTTGTGAGAAAATGGATTCCTTATTAATAAATATTAGGTAAAACTTTGCAAATATTTTCTACTTTAAAATAACCCAGGATTAGAGCATCATTTGCCTAAATTAGTTTTCTGGTTTTTTAAATTTTTTTAATCTTTGGTGGATGGAGTACTAATAAATTTATGTGCGTACATATTATATTTTGTTTTTTTTTTATTGCGTTTGAATATGTTATTTTTAAATTTTTTTAGTAAAAAGGCTTCGGGCTGCATGTAAGATTAATAGGACCTGAATTAGCTGGTTTTGAGATTAAAAAAATTATATAGGAACTTTTTTGTTTTTTAATATGCGCGGATTTCCAAATTATTTACTCACTCTAATAATATTTAGCTATGTATAATTCCTATCTTGGTTTTCAACGAATTAATCTAAAATATTTTCAAATTTTAAAGAGAAAAGGACAATCGTAAGGTTACATTTTTTGCAAGAAACGAAAACACCATTATTTTTTTCTCATGTTGTTCGCTCATTCTATTTTTTTGTTATGATACGTGTTCTCTATTTAATAATTTAATATTTAAATTTGCTTGTCTTCAATTATTTGTATTGTGTTAACTTTTAAAGAAAAGAGAAAAAGTATTTTCATTTGTAGTTTTTTATTAATTTTTCACTCAAGTTTTTCTTATTTATTTTTTATTTTTGAAGCTTAATTTTGTATTAATTAGTCTTTGTTTTTCTACTTAAGCTTAAAAAAAATGCTTTTAACTTTTTTAAATTTGTTAGTTTTAAATTCTTTATGTTTTTTTTAATATTTTAAGAAAAAATATTTGGTGAAAAAATAAATCATATTGAAAATTAAATAAAAAGGACGGCGTAAGTTTAGGTTCTCAAGGCTTGATTAATTTTTGGCAAAATAAAAAAAAACCTTTTTATTTTTTTAATCAGTTTTTTTTTAATATTCAACAATTTTTTTCAATTCATAAGTACATTTTTTCAGTTATTGTATATCATTTTTTTATTTTTATACATATGCTCTCAACTTATTCAAACATTTTTGGTTTTTAAGGAAAAAATATTTTGTGAAAAGCTGCGCATAAATCAAATTAGAATAATATAAAAAAGTTTTTTTTTTTAATTATACTTGCATTTATTTGTTGGATCTGCTTATT
>NW_016187498.1:0-4355 GCF_001687245.7 Rhagoletis zephyria
GACGTTTCTGTTCGGTGTCAAGTGACGCCAATTGAAAATACCGAGTGAATACAAGTTATTCTCCACCCGGTCTTTCCAACGCAGAGGAGAATCGTTACCATCATCGCGACCCGTTTGGAATATTTTCATAGCTGGAGCATTTCTGTACATACGAACAACAAGACCTAGCCAGCGTATCCGCTGAATTTTAATTCGCTGCGCTATGTCTATATCGTTGTAAAGCTCATACAGCTCGTCGTTTCATCGTCTGCGGTATTCGCCATCGCCAACGCGAAAGTCTCGACTGTTTCGCCCGAGCGGTTCAGTTTTACGGTTCTTATTATCTTTTTGAAAGTAAATCACCTTGTCTGGCACATGGTTCGGCATCAAATGGGTTGGAGTGACCTTCTCAATTCTAGCAGAACTGGTGGTATTGCTCAACGTCATTGTACAAAGCCGCATCCGTTTCTCGGCAATATCAGACATCGCGGCGTATAGGCAACTACTTTTAGTGCCGTCGTAAGCGGCCTTGAAGTCCAGAAATTGATGGTGATTATCGATCCTTTTTCGGAGGTCTTTTCCAAGATTTCGTATATTGTGAATACCTAGTCTATGATGGATTTCTTAGGTCTATAGTCACACTTATAACGCTCAGTCAGTTCGTTGACGGCGCTTTGCAGTCCTTCCCACAAAACTCTCGATAAGAGCTTGTAACCTATGCTTAGAAGGGTGATCCTGCGGTAGTTGGGTCGCCTTTCTTGTAGATTGGGTGGAGCACACATAAATTCTAGTCATCGGGCATGCGTGCATCTGACCATATTAGGCNCCGTCGCGCCCGATCGCATCGTGGGCCTGTAAGCTACTTGCTTGATTCTAGTACTGTATACTATAACGTGTCGGGCTCCGGGGAAGTTAATCAGGCTCTGTTCCTTATCGGTCGTTTCGTCATGGAGGCTGAATTTTCCGACAGTGGCGCCAAAAATGTCTTCCATGACCACCCAGGCCTTGAAATTGGCGAGCACAGTTTTGATATCGGGGACCAGGTGCATGCCCTTATATCATAGTCCTTCGTACGTTTGCCGTGTTCGTCATCAAAATAAGGGGGTTTCATTTGGAGCATAGTTTTGGTTTTCACTGAGCGGGGTTTTAACGTGGCGTAAGCCAAGCCCAGCGCACGCAGGTTTTTTCACCTTCTCATTTTAGCTCGCTACCAAAGCTACAGACAAAAGAGGACAAGTTGGTATGAATATCTGGTCGTCGTCAGCTGCAATTAAACCGTACGCAAAATAATCACTCCCTGGTGAATGGCCGTCAAAAGCTTATCCTACTAAGGTGGACTTCTGCGCACGGAACTATCAACCTTGCAAGATTTGCAATATAAGACAGTGACTTTTTGAGTAAAAAATATTATTTCTGGCGCTAACTGGAAAGAACATGACGGATAGAGTAGAGGTTCGTACTCCAGTCATGGATTTTTTCTATTAAAATATAAATTAAAGTTGAAGTTGTGCCTTATCTTGTAGCGATAAATAAGTATAACATCTGGGCAAATGACAAAGAGTGGCCTATTATACCTGCTACTAATGATAATCCTGACTAGAATAACTATTTGATATCACTGATATGTGAAACCTCATACTCTAATAACCAAAAAATTTATTGCAGCAAATGCTTTGTTATTGTAAAAAAAAGCTGCTTTAAAATTAACAGACTGAGTGCAACTGTTGAAGTGGCAATTAATCATAAAGTAAACTAATACACATACATACATTTTTTCGCTCTACAATATAATTAATTTTTCTATAAAGTGTTTCTCTACCTCTTTAACGCTTATTAATAAATTTTTATGAAATTAGTTGTTGTTTTTTTGTTGTTAAATATAATTTAATTACCACATTAAAGTGCAGTTAAACAGAAAAGAAATACAGGAAAGTATAAAAAAAAAATAAAACAACGATAAACCAAAAATAATAATAAGAAACGTTAATTGCTGAGGTGTTAAAAAAAGCAACAACAAAATGCAAAGAAGAAAAACAAAATGCAACAAAAAGTGTTCAACTTTAGAGCAAAGCAACCGTAAGCCGCCACCCAACGCAGCAATTGCACTGCATAGCAGCGGCAGCAAGTGCAGGCAAAGAAAAAAACCACAGCACTAACAAAATCAACAGCCAAAAACACGTCAGTTATTTTTGCCAGACAGCAAAGCATTAATGTTTATGTGAAGAGTAACCCACCAAACAATTTATTTAGATTTCTTAACGACATCGTTACGTCGCATTTAAAGTTTTTTCCGAAATCGGAAGCAATTTCTTTACGAAATTGTCAAGAATTTTATATGAGAGCGTTGACACGACTTTGTAAAGAAATACCTTAACGATCTCGAAAACTATTATATTTACTAAATTCTAAATAAGTACCTTTACTAAATTTAATCGAATTTGTCGGCAAGAAATATTTACGCCTTAATCTTTACGAAATCGTTTAAAAATGTTCATAGCGAAATCTTTGGCATTTATTTTGTCAGCACAAAATTGAGTTTTTTGTATTGATTCATGTAGGTGAGTATTTTTTATTATTAAATTTACTAATCAGTTGGAATGAGCCTACATATGTACGTGCTTAGCGGAAATAATTAGAGATTTGAAAGTATTTATTAATTTCACACCTTTAAGTGCCGTTTTCTAGACTGGAATTAAAAGGCAAACTGATGAAATTGGAAGACTTATTATAAGTTCTACATAAAATTGAGCATATTTTCCAATTTCATGAATTAATAGACTTAACCCTTCGTACTCTCAAATTTGCATAAGAAGGTAAACGCGGCATACTCCGTCGTTAATTATCATGCTAGGTCCAAGGATATAATAAATGACCCACCAGAAGTTCGTACAATAGATGACTGTCTGCGAAAGGGTTAAACGATTTACTTCTTTAGCAAAAAATTGCATACTTATCAATTCTTGTCTTATTTCTTCGTCAGTTTGGAAGCGCTTCTGCCAGGTCTGTTCTAAGAAAATAAGAAAAAACTATATATAGTATTTGTGTTTTCCAAATATTTATATATGCATATAGACAATGCTTTTTGCTTCTGAAAACATTTCCATCCTAATGTAAACCTTACTATAGCAACACATTGAGCTCATTAAACAAGGTCTCTTTAAATGTATTCGAATTTTATTCACACCCCTTCCAAATCCAAATGTACAAAACACTTAATCAAAATCATAATAAAATACTAGGAGTACCAGTTACTGTCGAAATTCGATTGTTTTTCTAGGTTTTTTTGTTTTAAATACCCCGACGATGTTTTCAAAATTAGCACTTCTACCTTGAAGCGCACAAAGCTGGTGTTTTAATTAATTAATTTACATTAAATTCAGTTATGTTTTTTTGTACAACTGAAACAAAATTAAAAAATAATAATTAAACTATGTGGGTTCCCCTGTGCCAGGCTACATGCAGAAGTGATACCTTCTACAACGTAAAGAAACCTCCTTTGATTCAGTTCTAGTTTTTTTCATATTGCAGAAATATTTATTAAAATTCGCATTCGTCTTTATATTCATTTTAGTCGCCGTCTTCCTATTCGTTTGTATTCGGTTTCTTAATAATCTTCGTCTTTGCATTCGTCTTCGCTGTCTACGTATTCGGCTTAGTCTTCGGATTCGACTTGATATTCATCTTCGCTCCAGTCTTTATATTTGTCTTCGTTTTTATAACCCGATTCGTTTTATTTTGCTCAACGTTTTCGTATTCGTTTTCGCATTTGTCTTCTATTCGTTCAGTCATGCTCGTATTCGTTTTCGTATTCGCCACCATTGTTGTTGTCGAAATAGCATACAAATTCTCTAAAGCGCTTTTCCATAAAATGCTAGAGTGACAAGCCTTGGCCAGATATAACTCTGGAATATTTCAGTTATTTACTAAGACCCGTCTGTCATGAAATCCTATTCGTATTCGTATTCAATTTGACGAAGCAAGACTTTCCTGGGTCTAAGACACAAAAGTATATTGATAAACAAACATTGCGGAAAAAATAATTAGATAAAACAGGTATGTGCTATATATGTACATACATACAAGTGTCAGTTTCTTTGGAGTAAAAATGAAATTGATGCATAAAAAACCAATTGTGTAAATACCAGAGAATTTTTCCCAAACTCCGAGAATTTTGTGGCAAACCCTGAGCACCGAGATTCGATCGAAACCCCTGAATTTCAGTGTGAAAAATCCCAATCTGGCAACCCTATCCTCTACCCATGTTTGTGGGATTTGTTTAAATTCCATATCTAATTGGCAAAAGAAAAATTTTCAAACTCTCGCGATCTTTTCCATATTCTGATTCTTCCTATTCCAGTGAATCATGTTTTTCTTAG
>NW_016187499.1:0-4355 GCF_001687245.7 Rhagoletis zephyria
ACTAAGGATATACCTCCAGAATTTTTACAGAGATACGAATAAGGTATGCCAAATCGTATCCAGGAACTGAAACAAGCAAAAGAGTACTGAACATTGTGTTAGTAGTTCTTTTTTTCGTGAAAATTGTTAAAAAGTTCTTAAAAATGTATGAGTGCAAAACTGTAACATCTGCCTTAATTTACATTTTTTTCTGCTGGTTTTTTTATTGTTGTTGTATTGACTTCAAATCGTTATGAGAGAGGGATTAGGGATGTACCAACAAGAATATACAACAAAAGTATGAAAGTCGTTAGAACTTGGAAAGATAGCGATGGCTGAAGTAAAATGTGTTAAACCATGTTACAGTTTTGCCCGTCACTGTATACCTTGTTTATATGGCATCAAACCGCGGTATCGAATTAACTGGTGGTGAAACGCAACTGTTTTTATTCAACAAAAGAAATGAGTCGATCGAATACACTTTCAAACGAAGTTCATCCCGAAGCAACCCTGTTAATACAGGTGTCAATTCTTGAAAATAATAAACATTGAAAAATATTAATTAAAGACTTAAACAGCCATGAAAACATCTTAGGTTTTAATTTTATAACAAAACTATGCCTAAATGCAATTTCTAGAACTATTTAAATGTTCGCGTTTAGTTTCAACTTAATCACAAAAAAAACAGACATACCGCGCCTCATCTAACACAGTAATTTTTCGAAAAGACCATTTTCAGAAGTGACCAACTCCATGCACACCAGCAGTCGAATACCATTCAGCACTTCGACTACTTTATTGATGGCTATTACTTTTCAAAGTCTTATATTCGATCGATCGAAAGTTCTCTTCTAACGCTGCCATTCAATTTCGAAGTATTTAGCGAAATCGTTTCCATCCCGTACCACGATACCACCAAAGGTTTTATTAATTTTTTTTTCTCATAGACCATTTGCAGTATCCAAAATGCATGGCCATCACTGACCAACGACAGTTTCCGTTGCGTTTAAAATATGTGTATGGCTATTATATAGTTGTTGTATATTTATTACTTTTTACTCATAGACTACGAACACAGTCTGCGTTTAACTCCTTTAACTTTAACAATGTACTTGTTATGCTCTTGTCGTCACAGGCACCGGATAAACACATTGCATATTTTATGGCATTACATAAATTGCCATCATAGGTAACATATTTACATGTATATTACCAGCAAATACGTGTTTATTACACTTATTACCCCACAGTAAATGGAACAATCATAAAATCACCACAGAACCAGCTTCATTTCAAGCAATAGTAACGTGATGCCATACTATAGAATGTTTCCACGAGCCCCAGGTTTCGCAATTTGGGCACCATTCTCAAGTCCGGCTTGAAAGTGTGATATGTTTCTCAATTCGATCATAGAAAAAAATGTCGGTTGCAATTGTGCACGATTCTCAATTTGGGTTAAATAGAAAAAGTCTAATTTTCATGGTGTAATCATAACAAGGTGTTGTCCGTAACTTAACCTCACTTTTTCTGCAGTTCTGTTCCGGTCATGCCTTTTAGAGTACCTAGTAGAAAAGGTACTACTTTTAATCCACGGCAATTTCCTATAAGACTGTAAATGATTAAATAGATTAAAATACATAAATATCGTAAATATAAGTGAATTCCTAATTTTAACATGCAGCCATTCTATTCTAGTGTATCAGTAGTCCGTTTGGCTCAATATTATGACAATGCAGCAAAAGATTTTTAATATTAACAAGTAAGAAAGTCTAAGTTCGGGCGGAGCCGAACATTAAATACCCGGCGCAAGTATTAAATATATGTTTTCCACCTTTCCGAAAGCTGCCGCTACTGATAAGCCGGGGTGTATAAATTTTAAGTAAATTAGCGTCCTTAAATTTCGAAATATTGAAATTTCAAGCATTTCTGAAATTTACCGGTTATATGAAAAACGATTTCAACAATTTTCAAAGGTTTGCTTTTGTGTGGCAAGCACAATAACCGTACCGAGTTTGGTACAAATTGGTAGAACGGTTACCGAGACACATATATGTGTTCATAAGTGGGCGGTGCCACGCCCATTTTCCAAAATTTTATCACAAACATATTTCTTTGTTAAGAATTGTTGCACCCATCAATTTTGAAAAAATTAGCTTTAATATTTACTGATTTATCGAGGATTTCGTATTTTTCTAAATTACCGTTATATGGGATGTGGGCGTGGTTATTGTCCGATTTTAAAAATTTTCGGCCATTTGGTATNGCTCGGGTATAAAAACAATCGCCTTTCCATTCGGTTTTTGTGTACGTCTTTTTCCATTGATAACCACGATACCTTCTTTTATTCTTTTACATTTTGAGGACAAAAATTATGCAAATCCAGCAATTTAAAGTATTAATGTCGTTCCAAAAACACCAAGTTCTTAAAAAATTGCGATAAAACAAATTACTAAAATGGAGTATTTTAGATACTATTTCCCAAAGGATAGTGTGTAGTATAGAAATTATGATCGACAGCACTGAAAATAAGCACGCCGATCTTGTCAAAACTACAACAAACACGTCGCTACTGACAACACCTTATTATTATTTCACCATGTCAAATTTTGTTCGTAGCAACTTGAAAGTTTTATAACTTTAAGTGATTTACATACGTCACCTGCAATGCAAAAAGACGTAACAACATCGTCGCTGGAATGCAAAATGCCGTAACTCACCAAAAATTCAAAATTCACCTTTTGATTGATGGATTTCGTCGCATTTGTACTCCCCAAGTCGTTTTATGAAAAAAAATTATCAGTCACGACTTTTTCCATTTCAGTGACGATGTTTGTTACGTCTTTTTGCATTTCAGGTGACGATAAGTATGTATATGTCAGAGAATAAGGCCCTAATCGAGTCGTGGCAAGAAAAAATGGTTGATCTCCATGGAGTAAAAAGGAATAGCCACAGTTTCGAAGAAAGTAGCATTGCCTGTGGTCTAGAAGTTGTCGCTGTCGCATACACCGCGTTAAGTTGTTCATTTAATTTAATTAAATCGTTATAATGGTAAAAATTGGCAAGGCTATTAGAGAAATTTTTCTTTTTCTCTGATTTTTACAACTTTCATCGAAATTGGTTTTGAAATTGAAATTTGTCATGTGAATATTTACAATTTCAAGTTGAAATTGACAATCCAAACCGTCCAATTTGAAACTCGCAGAAACGTACGTTTAGACCCAATTTAAGTAGAAATTGTTGATTAACTTCAAAAATTCGTTTTCAGGTCACATATCTAAACTGCACTTAAATGGCCATTATTGGTTATTTAAATATGAGATATGCAAGCCTGTGCTCGTACCAAACAACAATCAGCTGTTCAGCACAAAATGTAGACAAACAAATAAATGCAACAACAATTTCAAGAAACACGCAACACTTTTGCTGGATTGAATTCTTTGGGCAACAAATTTTATCAAATGTGATTTACCTGCTTGGCTTGAAATGTCATAAAAATCCTTAACTTTTACTACATACTAACACTTTTATTTTATTGCATTTGAAAAAAGTTGTAACTAGTTAGTACAAAGAAAAGAAATTGTGGGTTACGCCACCTCTGCTCTCACGGCTCCAGATATTAGTATCAAGGCAGTACATTGCTGTTTATCTTTTTTGAGAGGTGCTCATACCTGATCTAAATGACAATGCGTGCATGCCGACATTTAATTGTGAACTCCCATTTCACTGCTGGGTAGTCGCATTGCTAGCTTGGACTAGTATGCAGCTTAGTACACTCTTGTCTATGGCTTATTCGGCACATTGCACTTCGAAAATAGTGTATGTGTTATTGTTGTTGGTATTGTGATGTACATACAAGTTTCATTGACATTGTCAAATGTTGGATCTGTTTTTAAACGTGCGCACAATGCCAATAACGAAATGTGTATGTACAAAACGGTGGTAGCCAATTGTTAGCGTTGGACAGTCGGGGCACATGCGCAATATCCACCTTAAGCTACCAGTAAACTTAAATTTACTCTTTTCATCATTCCGTTTTTTGCAATTGCAAGTGAATGTCAGTTTGTTGCCATACGACTTTTTCTCTACGAAAACAAAAACGCATTGATATGCAAAATAAGCGCTTTTCGCGTATAAAAATAGTTACGCTCATCCAAGTCATCTATCTATATATGCACATTAAGGTATTCCAAAAAAGTAAAGTCGGAATTTAATGCTCCTACCCCTTATTATTGTTCCATATCGAAAAAATATACCCCTATTTTTTGTTTTGAAATCAAAAAATATTTAGAGGTCGCTTAAAGAGCTCAAAGTGGTCCATGTAGTTTATATGAAAAACCAAGGAATGAAACCGAAACCCAAACCGAAACCGTAACCGT
>NW_016187500.1:0-4354 GCF_001687245.7 Rhagoletis zephyria
TCTTGAACCTGTAGTGTAGCTAGACTACAATATCCCGTTAGGCTAATTAAATTTAATTTTACTTATTTTACAGTTGGAAGCACTTTTTAATAGATTTTAGAAATAAAGTTTTCTAAAACCTCTTTCGTTTGAGCACAAATTTGATCATTTCGTACGACTTATGAATTTAATTGAATTTTACTTTTTTAACAGGTGGCAACCCTATTCCAAAATATTAAGAAAAAATAATTGTCAACCCTATTTGATATTGCCAACCCCGTTTGATACCTATGTATATTATAACACATCGTTTGTCTTGCGAATTAATTGCAAATAGTTGGCAACCCTTTTAAAAAGTTTCTTAAGCCACTTTTTATTTAATTAAATAGAATTTTACTTTTTATAAACAGCTGACAAGCCTCTCCTTAAACATCTTGAAATCAATGCTTGTTAAGCCTTTTCTTCTTCTTATTATTAAAAATGAGCTCTTTTCAAAAATACTTATCCTAAACCTTCTTCTTTTTAAGCACATTAGTTATTGAATATAACCTTTTAAACAGGTGGCAACCCACTTCAAAAATGCTTTCGAGTTAAAGAATTTCCAAATCTCTTTCATTTGACTATAATATTGAAGCCAGCAACAAGTACTTTCCGCTGATTTGGGACTCCAAGGAACCAATATTGTACAAGGTTGCGCAAAAAGTATCATTCGGCTTCGTTTGTTGTCATCCCAAAAATAATCACAAATGTTTTTTTAACGTCAAACAGAGGTACATTTGAAGGAAGTAACTTAATTTTTTTATACTTGAAAAATTATATCTGATAGGTGGCCGACCAGAGTTGTTGCAAATTTCGGCTCTTTTTATGGCATTTTGCATCAACGTTGTCAAGATTTCCGTCTTTAGAATGTCGATTTTTTGACAAATCTTGTTCTTCAGGGTCTGTAGAGTCTTCGACTTATTCACATAGACCAGCTAATTTATATAACCCCACTGAAAGTAATCTAAGCTGTCAGATCAGGCAATCTCGCGGGCCAACCGAAATCTCCTAATCGAGAAATCAAACGTCCTGGAAAAGTGAATTGAAAAAATTTTCTCACGTTATAGTCTCGTATACCTCTGCATTTTGAAACCTAAAAAATTTCGTAACTGTGATCCATAAACTGTCCAAAAGAAAAAAAACAATTATATTCACCGCCAACTTCTTCGACAACAGACGAATGGAACATAGGCCTACCAGTGTCAGATAATGGTATCTCCATCTATACTGATGGAGCTAGGAACGGGCTACAGTGTCTTCTCGGGGGATCGGTAGACCAGTCAGCGTATTCGTCTGTCAAACGGCTGCAGCGTCTTGTAAGCTGCTATGGGGCATCTAGTATTCTAGCATGGTTCCAGTTGGAAAAGTCTATCTTCATCGATAGCCCAGCCACAGTAATGAAATCAGGGATAGTACGAAATCTTGTCCGTCTTAAAGCGATTCTTTGAGAAGTGCCCGTAGATAGCAATTTCGAAAGAAACGATAAAGCTGATGAGATTTCTGGGTATGGTCCGCAAATTCCAATGAACGAGGCTGTCTGATTATATGAGTATTAAAAAAGTATGTAATGAGCTGAACTCTATAGCCATTTCAAATGACTTGTGAGCCAAAGAAGTTGATTTTGGGGTCTGAATATCATTATGGCCATGGCTAAATAGAAAAAAGTCGAGAAACCTTCTGAAACTCAATGCGAACGAGTTGTCACGATGACGATGCGGAGGAACAATAGAGCACTTTCTGTGCCGATGTCCGGGTCTGCAATCGAGGCGTCTCTAAACAACGCATTTTCGTCAGTCTGAAAAGAAATATCGGAGGTGAAATTCTCCGATCTCTGCAATTTTGTTTTATGCTTGAGCACAGCCGCTACTATTTGTTTTTGTTTTTTTTTTTTAATTGGCGCTCAACTTACAAATGATTGCTGAAAAATCTAAATTTGCGCAAGAATAATGTAATGATTTTTTATGCTAACTGGGTGTTAGCCTTCAGCGCATTCATTTCCGCACGCAAAACTTTCGGCAACCAGTAAGCGGATCGGTGAGTTAGTAAACTGCACGAAACACAGCTGTTGCACGCAACCGCGCCAATCGTACGAAATGCAAATTGCTGCATATGCACATAAAATCGATAGTTAATAAAGTTGTAAAAAAAACGTGTAACACGAATGTATAAAAAATCGCAGCCTGTGGATTGAACTGTGGAAACTTTTTTCCTTAAAGCTCTGTGAAAGCAAAGCCACGAAGCAATGTAATTTTCTAATAACCACTTATTAGTTTATTTATAGTAATTAAATGCATGAAACTTTTCTAATTTCACATCAATCTGTTTGGGAAACTAGAATTTTAATAATATACAATTAAATGAAAAATTACAGGGATTTTTACATTTTACATTTCAAAATTGGTTAGTGCATTCAAATAACGCGGAATATCAATGATTGTACAGAGAGTTTTTTGCAATGTGCCAAATAGTTGAAGAAAGCCTTATTTCAGAATTTGGTTGCATAACCAGAATATGTTTAATTGCATTTAGATAATTAACATACATACGAGTATGATCTAATAAACTAAACTGATAACAAAATTTCCTGCTAAAAATATTTCTTTAACCCTTGTGTGTTGAAGGTAATTGTGCACATAGCGTTTTTTGTATCGAACTTTATAAATTAGAAAATTTACTTAAAAACTAAGCGAAAATATACGCTTCCCATTTTTGTTCATATGGCAACACAGTAGAAGTCCACATTTCCTTTTCATTATTATTGAAATTTTTTTAGCCAATGCATATACATATATGGTGAAGGAACCAGTTTTGGCAAAATAGTAATCTGATTAACGATTAAAAATTAACTATTAAAATGTTAATCGCGATTAACGATTAAAATTAATTAATCCTAAACATCCGAACGATTAATGATAAAATTTTTTTAATCGTTAATCGTCAGTTATGATTACGATTTATTAATTTTAATCATTAATCGTTAATCCAAATAAAAAGAAAATCTGAATAGGTGGTCTATGTAGTTTGTCCGAATTTGAAACCAAACAGCAGTTTTAGTTATTATTTTGTGTTTCACGCATATAAAAACACATAATATATAAAAAATATTAGGTATTATTATTATAAGTAATACATAAACTGCCAATTTTTACAACACATCGCAAATGTGCAGGGAGATATGAAAACCTAGTTTGCATAACGTCTGTTGGAATAAAAATTAATGAATTTGAACACCAAATTGTTTAGATTGATGAGAAAAACCGACTTAGCTATACCCGATTAACTGACCTGGTCTGCACAAAAATTCTAGCATAAATTAATTAATCACCAAAATTTCTTAATCAAATTAAGGGTTAAAGATTAAAAATTATTATTTTTTTATTTCGGTTATGATTAACTGTTTAATCAGATCAAAATTAATCATGATTAACTGTAATCGGATTGAATTTAATCCAATTAACTAATTGATTAAAAAATGAATCGATTATTGCCAAAGCTGGAAGGAACCCTTTGCCAAAAAACATTAGAACTCAAAAGAAAGGCCTGAAACGAGAAGTTTTGTATCTACTTTTAGAATACATATATAAAAATCGTTTAGTTTTGGTAAAAGATTTTTGTGTTATAGGGTTAAAAGCCCAATAATTTTCTGAAAAGGTTAAAAAAAGTTTAAAAATCGCCACTAAAACAACTGCCAATTGAAAACTGCACTGCAATGAAAAAATCGTCATTTTCTTGTCGAAATCATCAAATCGTCAAGACAGTTAAAAATCTTCCAAACAACGACAGAATCTTCAATCCTGCTTGGCCTTGAAATAGTCAACGAGCCTCACGGATTCAAAATCCATCAAAATATTTTCAGTGCAACGACATTTGAAATGTATCTGAAGTGCAGAATATAAGACTCAGACTAAAAAATCGGCAACTAAAAATTTGTTTAATGCTAACAAATGAGTAATTAATTTTACCAAGTCATTGTTGAAAATATCAACCATGATAAAAATCACTTTGATTCCTTTTAAATTTTTAAATTTTTGGTTAATTTTTTTTTTTTTTTAGAGACTGTGGTGAGTTGAAAGAATTGCCCTATTAGTGAAGGAGTTTCTTTCAAAAAAATATTGCTTGATTTATGAGCCCTGTTGAATATATGTATATTGGCTTTTTCTATTTTCGCGAAAAATGCATGAATTCATATTTGTTCTTTGAAACCCTTTTTATATTTTTATCCGAGGCAATACGATTTGTTTTACTCACATTTGTTTCCAAATATTTCTATTTTAATCCACTACTGACAAACCAAAAACAAGCTCACTAATTCCATTACTTTTCATTTTTTTTTTTT
>NW_016187501.1:0-1429 GCF_001687245.7 Rhagoletis zephyria
GTGTGTGGAAATATATTTTGCTACGTACCAGGGTTACCAATAGATTGTGGATGGATAAGGACGTGAAATAATCAAAAAACAAGTTTTTAAAGCAATCTCCTACAATTGGGGTTTCATGAAAATGAGCTTTGGAGAGGTGAAAAATACAGTAAGTATTTATTAGATATTGCATTTGATGTGTAAATTATGGCTTAGAGTAAACTGGAAAATAAAATATGGTATGACGTGGAGTTCAGCGGGCTTCTTCTTCGCCTGGAATGCCTCAATTTAGGCTGGTTGTTGGCGTCATGAATAGTTACTGCCAATAGGGACACATGTCAGCAGAATGGTGGGACTACTAGCGAAATACTACTTTCACAGTTAAAGGAAAGAAGATTAAATCCAGACCGTCCAATACTTCAGCTGTCAATACACTACACTACACTGCTACATTCGGAAGGCTGACATACCTCATAGCTTTTTTTGTATTTATCGTAAAAATATATTGGTATTTTTTGAAAAATTAAATTTCTTTGTAGAGATATGAGTAATATTTGAAAGAACATATCGAACAATATGTGGGGCGTTATTCAATAAAATTCTGAAATAGGGCGTTTTTGAAAAGTTTTTTGAGATAGGGCGTTTTGGAACTGGCTGCCGAGATAGGTCGATCTTCCACTCAGCCATCGATATGTGGTGTAAAACACAAACATATCTGTGGACTTTTGATAACACAACTTCTCTCGAGTGAGGTCATTTTCTCTTCAAAGCAATAACTCATTGAGTTCTCGAAAGATATTTTTATATTTAGTCATTAATTAAAGTAAATTAAAATATAAAATTTTTAAATGGAGTTCCTTATAATTTACTCCAAATCCCAACCTACAGAAAGCACAAAGGTTGTTTTGTCAAAAGTCCCCAGATATGATTTCTAGCTGGCAACCCTACTTTACCTCCTAAATTACGAAGCATTCCAATTTGCTTTACACGCCACTCAAATTACAAGTTACGCCAAAAAAACTGGCATAGTTCCTAATTCTAAAATTAGTTCAACGGGTCTGTAGAGAGTATGTAGTTTCGTAGAACGCTACAGCAATACAAACATAATGAAATACTCAATGCGCATGCGCAACATTTTTCAAGGCGTATTCTACATATATGTACGCGTTGTTGAACCCCCACAAAAAAGTCAAAGGCTTCCCCAGGCAATAACTTGTTTTAAGACTTTTTGCTTCTCTTAACGCAGGTAAAATTTGCATCCCCCTTTTTTTTTTTTTTTTGTAATTCAAATTTCCGACACGAATTATGTTCGCATAAATTCACAAATTATCGGTTTATTGAGCGTTTTAATTTCGCTAATCGGCTTCCAGCAGCAAACATACATTTGTACATTTATACAGCTACAAGTACCTACTATTTAGTATGAAGCGCTATGCCAGCAATTGGAGCG
>NW_016187501.1:1545-4354 GCF_001687245.7 Rhagoletis zephyria
ATGGCGCACCGACATTTAGCACGTCGCGTTCACAACTAATTTCGCAGTCATTTTGGCGAGTTGTTAAGTGATTCCTTTGGCGGAGCTCATCGTCGTTTCGAGTTAACTGGCCGATTATTTTTGCTATGCTTATTTTTACTTTGTGATTTGCTTTAATTTTGAAATATTTTTTATTTATTTTTTGTTCTTTTATCGTTCCGGCGCTTGGTTGCTGCACTTTATGAGTTCTTGTTTGGTTTTATTGTCGTTGTTGTTCTTTGCTTTTTATGAACCTTGTTGTGGCACGTTCATATACATAGCAGGCTGACTTGCGGGCTACCTTAGCGCAAGCTACCCGCCCGTTCTCTGTGTGGTGACGGCAGTCAGAAGCATCCTTTTTCTTTACTATCTCCTATTCTAGCCGCGGATGGATTCTTCGGGTTTACCCAATTATCCATTTTTATATTCATTTTGCCATATTTTTCTTAAGTCGTCCAACTCGTCGCAATTAGTTGTGGCTTACATTTTAGTTTGTAGTTTTTAGTTTAAAAATAAATATACTTGTACAACCAGCCAAAGAATGCGCTCCTTTCGTTTGTCCTTCGCTCGTATGTATGCCCCTTTCTTGGTTCACCTTTTGTATGCTGTCCCTTTTAACCTACCCAACCTACATATGTATAGTATACATTTTTTATTTATTTATTTATTTTTCCTTTCTTCCTGTCCTTTGCGGTGGCACTTTAGTTAACGTTTTCGTAATTCGTTTAAGTCAAATTATGCGGTCCCATTTAACTTTGATCTTCTTGACTTGAAAGCGGCATTTTTTGCGGTCTAGACGAACAAGATACTTTTGTGTTCACATCACAAACATACAAACATACATGCTTACATACATATCGACAACGTCATACTACTCACTCGTAGTAAATACATACGCTTAAGTTTGCTTAAGTTTTTTGTCCATCTCCACCGATATCATTGGCTGTATACTTAAGTGGCTATTAAGCGACATTTCAATTAATATTTTCAATAATCATAAATATTGCAAAGCGAATGCAAATGTCGAAGTAGGCAAAAAAATATGCCCAGCAGAAAAAGGATAAATAATTGCTTAAAGTAATATACATAAACAAAACAGAAATAGGTGGGTCAGTAAAAGTATGAGAACTTTGTTGGCTGCCTATAAAGCCAGCATTAAGGAATGTGCAACTAAGTTTGTCGAAGCGAGTAAAATGCCATAATTTTGTAAGAGATTGTGGCGCAAATTACTTACTAGCCTGTCTCAAAGTGAGTGTGCATCTTTAAAATTAAAAAATCAGAAATGTTTTTTCACTGACCTACAAAGGGAACAAAGGCTTCAGATGCATCAACTACTTAGTGTGCAATATCCTTTCTAAAAACTGTATAAGATATTGGCCTGTTGTGAGCCACTTTGAGCGAGTAATATTTGCTTCTCACAAGCCCGAAGTCGGCCGGACTATTTTTTGTGAAAACTGTCAAACTGCCAGGAGGAGAGGAAAAATTTCAAACATTCAAATTTTAGAAAAGAAATGTGTGCATATTTAGCTGTTTTTCTTGTATGCAACGTTTTTATTTAAAATTTTCAGCGAATTTTTTATAAAAATATTGTTCATACTACAACAAAAAACTTAAAAAAAAACTCTTAACTTCATTCAAAACCGTGAAAAATTCAATAAATTTGCATACAAGTGTTGGCATTTTAGTATAGAAAAGTGCCAGTTAGAAGTTAGTAAAAAATCGGGTTGATCTTTGGGAATTTCTTTGTATTTAGTTTCTTCCAAACCATAAACAAAATTTATATAAAACCTGCTCTGTACTTTACTCATTTTAAACCCCTCCCCTGTATCCGCCACTGCTCTAAAATCCGGGACAGTCCCGCCGCAAACGGGACGGTTGGCAACAATGCTCTATGTATATATAAGACAAAATTTCAGAATTTAACTGAAATTAAAAAGCTGACTCATATAGTTACTAAAAAATAAAAAGTATCGTTAAAATTAGTTAGGCTTGTATGCATGCAACAATTAGGCGTGAAGAACGCTCCTACGCAACAATACGTAAGCGTACGAGTATGAACGTGTATGAACGCGTGCATACAAATCTATACAGATTCAGTCTAGTAAGGTATTGGCGCTAGTCTTCGCAAATCACTTGAAGTCGGATTTCACTCCAGTATACAACAACGCGGCGAGCTGCTGCATCATCAGCGACAGTTTTGTTGACAGTTTCGCCACAAAAGGCATGCGGTCTCCTACGCAACATATGCTAATTGTGCAACAAAGTGGGTGTTGCATGACAAATTTAGCGCGTGCCAACAAAGTGACTAAATGTAAGAGAAATTAAGGTGAATATGGCAACAAAAATAAGTATTATTCAAAGATATACAAACTCGCTTTTAGTACAAGAAAAATGCTTTGAAAATGCTAAAACAAAAAAATTACTTTAAAATATTTTTTTTTTTATCAGGATTAAGGTATGCAATATCCAAGCAAGTACTCAAAAAAGCACGTGGCACTTCAAACTCGATTTTTCGACAATTTTTTTTTGTTTTTGGTTGTAATATTCTTTTCCACCTTTTTCATAGCCACTCGAGTCTATGCACCTTTTTCTGCTAATGCCTATCAAGTTCTTAATCGTGCAATTTTGACTCTTTCTGAGTTTTGTTTTATTTTTTTTGATTTTACATGTTCTTGTTCACCTTAGATAAGGGTTAAACAGACTAGTGCCGAATGTCAAGTGTGCCAAAGTGCATAGCGTACACACACACGGATTGTCTCAATTGCGGATTAAAATGTCATTTCTGCACTGT
>NW_016187502.1:0-4353 GCF_001687245.7 Rhagoletis zephyria
CGGCCAGTTGGTCGGTCGGCGGCTCGGTCGGTGGCTCGGTCGGGTTTGAACGTGGATGAGTGTTTGTAAATTGCAATTTTATGAGACTTTTGATGTTTTCGCACTGCCATATAAACTCGTTTGGAGAGTTGGGGCGTTGCTCTAAGCAGCTGCATAACAGATACACAATGGCATAATTACAAAAACAACAGCAATTGAGAAAATCATAACAATACAGCCAAGCGCTCTTCCTTTTCCGCCTTCAGTATTGCGCAATAATATAATTTCATTGCGGAATCTTGCAGCTTTGCGATTTTGTTTTTCCTTTTCTCAGTTCGACGCGAGGCTATAAAAGTTCAGTTAGTCTAGACTTAACTTAATTTACTCAACATGTCAACTTAAGCCAGAAGCGGATATATTTGGTTTTTGTGTTTTCTTTTTCAGCTGTTTGACACTTTGCCGCCTAAAATGCCACATCAAAAAAATGCATGCAATAAAAATGTTTGCGTTCATTTATATTTGAGAAATGCAAAAACTAAATTCTGGCATGCCTGATTCTCTCACCGCTCTCAATCTACGTAAGGCCGTAACTTAAGAATCTAAAACCTAAAGGTTCTTAAGTTTCTTACGGTAAGTTAAGTTTTAACTAACCGCCAACCCAGTTTCTCATATAACAGGTTGGCCAAAATATTAAGTTAAATTAAGTTACGAAAATTAAGTCTGCACTAACTGAGCTTTAACCTGGGCAAGCTGCATATTAATTTGAGCAACTAAGTATCAAAGAGCGTAGAGGGAGTGAGAGATGCGGGAGAAAAAGACACAGCGGAAAAGCAGCGATAAAACAGAGACATCTTGAGGGCGCGCCAAGCAGAAATCACTAAATGCAAAGAGAGTATTTTATCTTGGAGCACCACATTGAGATACAAAGTTATGGAGAAAAAGGGGGAGTCTAAGAGATAAAAAGCGCTTATATACATACATACATCAACCAACTGCGGCGAAGGGAGAGGACAACAATTTGTAGAGATCTAGTGGTTTATTAAGAAATAACCAAGGTAAAAGGAACTAACAAAAACTTTGTGGAAACATTTTCAGTTAGAATAATACTATCCTGCCCACCATTAGTGCATACACTTCAAACAATCTCGAAGTCGAATTATTTCAAAGTATATGGAAGTAAAGACAGGGTAGCACTTGGAAAAATAAAAGCTAGGAGAGGTTGAAATTTCGTGTGTTAAAATATTTCCATAAATTTGTAAGAGAGTCGCTTAAACGGGAGTCTACTGTAAACAGAAAACAAACTGCGCAGAAAGAGCCACAAATTTTAATGCAAATTTTTTAAAGGAATTTGAGTGAGAGCTGCAGTCAAAATTTGAGTATACCTCAGCAACTACATATTTAGTTCTCTCAAGCTAACAGAGTTGAAATGTGCACGCGCTAACACTTTGCTCAACAGCATTTCATTTGTTCGTTTCTTTTGCGCAACTTTTGCTTAGCACAAAACTGCACACTGTGGCTATCTCACTTCTCAAGCGACTCCGAAGCATTTTTCAATAATTTTTTTTTCATAGTTTTCGGCAGCATATTCTCAGCTCGCTTACACTCTCATTTATACATACATACATTGCCCTGATTTCTGTAAATTTGTTTTCAGAGCGCTTTAATTTTACCGAGTTGGTTGTTGGCTTTGTTTGCTGCTTTGCTGCTGCTGCTCGCCGCAATTCGAATTGGGGTTAAGAGCGGAGCGTAAACTTGTTAGCTAACTTCCTTATGGAGTCGATTGGCTTAGAAATTTATAGACATTAAGATACTTAACCCTTAGATTGAAACGAGATCTAAGGGCCTTTTTCTCAAGCAGGTTTTAAAATTTATCAGCTCTTTAAACAGACATTTTGTTCTGAAAATATGTGTTTGAAGAGCAGATGAATTTTAAAACCTACATGAGAAAACGGCACTAAAAAATATTAAATATTTTTTTTGTAAAACTCAAAAAAAAACTAAAATCTAAAAAAAACAGATTTTAAAAAACTTCAAATAATAATTTCAAACACTTTGACACCAAAAGCATTTACAAAATGTTTTAAAAAAAAGTTTCTGAAAAATTAAAAAAATATATATGAAAAAAAAATTAAACTTAAAAAATAAATATCCAAAAAATGTTCCAATAAAACATCAAAAAATTTTGAATGAAACTTAGACAAAAAACCAACTTACATAAATATACTGGTGGCAGAAATAATAGACACACCTTATTTTGACCAGTTTTGGCTACATTTTTGGTTTGTTTAGTTTTTAATATTTTTTTATAAAAGCCATACAACAAACACCAAATAAATCTACATTTCAAACTTTGTACAAAAATTATAAAAATCCAACAAATTCTCACCAAAATTTCAATTTTTGTATTCAGAATTTTACAAAATTTGCTGGTATGCATAATGTGACCAACCGTACTTTTTTCGGAAGTACAGTACTTCTTTTTTCGCTCTTGTACTTCGTACTTCGAAGTACAGTCAAATGTACTTCTTTGAGATATTTTGTGCTTCAGGGGGAAGATTTTGTAACCAGTTAGCGACAATTTTCGGATCGCTATCGCACTTTTGAACATAATATAAATATCATAGTCAGTTTTTGCTAAAAACGATAGAGAGAAAGGGGAGCGCCTGCACTCAGTGCAAAGGCATTAGGAGCACTCCACAAGGTGGTGTTCTCTCTCCCCTGCTCTGGGTTGCGGTTGTAGGCGACCTTCTAGAGAAACTGGAAAAAGTGGGCTGTCGGGTGATCGCCTATTCTATGTAGATGGTGTGGAACTTTTGGTTAAGGAACGATTTCTAGACTCCCTTTTTGGCGGCTGTCGTGGAAGCCTAACATTGAGGAAAGGGTAAAAAAGGTGTCGGTTGCCTTGTAATGCTGTAGGGGAGCTATGGGTAAAACGTGAGGTCTCTCGCCCAAATTAATTCATTAGCTCTATGAAACCAGATTTAAGCCTATATTATTTCAAGGAGCCCTTTTCTGGTAGATCTCACTAGAGAGGGCTACACTTGTAAAATAGGAATTAGCGGAGCGTTAGGAACCACACCTACACTGGCGCTTAACATACATATGTTGAACACGTTGCAGACAGAATTGTCGCAGCACGAAATGCTATTGGGCTAAGCGAAACCGGGTCCTTTTGTGACATTAAAAAGGAAAAGAATACGTTTCTCTGCTTCAGAAAATGTTTTTATAGGGCACTTTAAAACACGTTACCTCTCAAGGGCTAGTGATTTGTGTTCTGACAGGCCATTGTGCGATTGGTATTCATGCGGTGAGACTAGGAATTTCAACTGATCCTTTTTTATCAGCAGTTAAGAGGAAGATGAAGAGGAATCACCTCCACACTTTCTTTTAGACTGTCCAACCCTCGCGAGGCTAAGATTGAAGCATTTTCGCTCGACCTTCTAAATAAAAAGTGAGCTCTCAGGGTTGGAAATTAGCCGCATTCGAAATTTCGTAATCGGCTGTTGGCGTTAACTTAACCCAACCTAACCTGTACTTCTTTGAGCTACGAAATAGTTGGTCACATTAGGTATGCAGTAATATAATAAAGTGAAAGTTCCAAGTGGCTACAAAGTACCGTTGCCTTTTAGAAATTTTGTTGTTAGAAAATATTAAACATTAAATAAACCAAAAAATTATAGTCAAAACTGCCACCAGTGTATGAAGAATAAATCAAAATTTACACTAAAAAACGATTTAATTGAAAAAAATATTTAAATTCAAAAAACGTTATTTTAAAAAACAAATTATGTTCAAATTTATCTCTAAAAAAATTACAAAACTCAAAAAATTACAAAATTCATTTACAATAATATTGAGGAAAATTGTGTAAGAAAAATTACTTTAAAAGTGGAAATAATTTCCAGTATTAAGAGAGTTATGGTAAATAAAAAGAATATATATTTTTTAAGCTTATGCTCAAAAGGCAAGCCCAATTTAATGATTAAATTTATTTTCTACAAATTATTAATAAGGAAATTCAAAAAATGTATATAAAATAATTTATTTCCTAAAAAATTTATTTCCAAAAAATTGAATTGAAAAAAATTTAATTGAAAACAACTTCAAACAAGTAAGAAAGTCTAAGTTCGGGCGGAGCCGAACATTAAATACCCGGCGCAAGTATTAAATATATGTTTTTTCACCTTTCCGAAAGCTACCGCTAGATGGTAAGCCGGGGTGTATCAATNTGTTGAAGTTTCAAGCATTTCTGAAATTTACCGTTATATGAAAAGCGGCCGTAATTTTAGTCCGATTTCAATAATTTTCAACGCTTTGCTTTCATAAAAATAAGCACAATAAAAATACCGAGTTTGGTATAAATTGGTAGAACGT
>NW_016187503.1:0-4353 GCF_001687245.7 Rhagoletis zephyria
GGTAACAACAGAACTGTTAGCTAATTTCAATTTGCATTTCCTTCAGCGTTCATTGTTGAATGTTAAGTAAGCGTGAAAAAATAGAGGAGGACTATGCTTAGTAACCAGCGACAAAGATATTCTATGGCATAATACCTAGTTTTGTGTGGAAAAATGTATAATAATACTTGAATGCTTGCTGCTTTGTGCTTGGAATTCGCGCTTGCTTATGCGTTGTTTATTAATGGCTAATTTTATGATTGGTGTCTCTTATTGTTGGCAGGGAGGGCATACATCCAAAGAAGAAGAAGCTTAGCAATATACTTAGTTGCAAATATGAGTTACGCTAAAAATAATCAACATTTTTGTATTATTTTTTATAATGTTGGATAAAGAAAAAAAACATTATTTTTATACAAATATTTGTCTTGTAGATTCCATTTTTATTATTTTACGTCGCACAAATATAAAGACCTTATGTACAAATTTGTGTAAAAACGTCGAATTTTTAGAAGTTACTTTTCAAAAGAGAGCTTTTGACCGTTTTTTCCAGAGGCTGTAAATAAGGGTTATTTGTCCAGGACTTAACTTATTTTCGAGGTAACAAAATTTAAGAAATTAGCCGTGTAAAGTATTAAGCTAGTCATTCTATTTAAGTTTTTTTTTTGTTCCATTTTGAAATTTTTTTTCTGCATTTGGTTACTTTAACCCTCTATTCTGCACGTTACCGACGCTTTTGTAACCGGAAAATTGTATTACTTAAAAATGTTACCAGCTTGTGTACGTGGGTAATGCAGTAAAAATATTCAGCTATTCAGCTATGAAGAATTGCGGAAATATTGGAATTGCATATTTCACGGGGCAAAACTTTGGTTTAAAAATTTACATGAACTTTATTTACTGGTTACAAAATTATTCTAACCAGCGCAGAATAGACCTGTACGTGTACAAATGGGTATCCCCAGTATTTTACTGTGTACCTTTATGCTTTCTATGCCCATGTATTTTCTTTTTCAGTAAGTTTTGTATGTAACTTTGTAAACAACAATGCGAGCAATTTTTGTTTCGGCCTTTATCTGATATTCTACGTGACATAAAGATCTCACTTCCGATAAAAAAATACTGGTTTTCAAGATAAATGCCACTAGTTCGATGCCATAAATACCATACAATTTAATATTTATGTTATGAGTTAAGTAACAACATAGGTTACAGGTTTATAAACAAAACATTCCATACTTTCACATTATCCATTTTCTTGTGTGGCCTAAAAATTGTCTTCGATTACCACGCATTCTTTTGTGTTTGTTAACAGAATTAGTCCTAAGGGCATCGTTTAAAATGTCGTTACGCAGATAAAAAGAATCTATTAACATTTTTTACTTTCATGGAGTTTACAAAAAACTTAAGGCACAAACTGGAGCCTAAAGAAAAATCTGTAATTTATGCTATGAATACATAAATTAATGCTGGACTAGAATTTTTGTGTTTGTTAAGCGGTACTGCAGGGAATTTAGTGGTAATAAAATTATAGTTTAAAAAACTAAAACCTCCCTATTATAATTGCCATTCGTACTGTCATCAGGTATGTAACTTGAGAATAGAAATCGCTGCATCTTTTACATAGTTACATCCCGAACTAATAAAATGAAGGTAAAAAAAGGAGAGATATGGAAAAATATAAGCACAATTGAAAGATGCATAAAATGAAATTCAATTAAAAAGAAATAATATAATAACATTACTGGAAGCTATATTTTAGGTTGGTTAGACATAACTAAGGTTTAAGTTGATAAACAAGTAGACCAAATAAATAACTTAATTTGTATACCCTTGCACAAAACCTTTAAGAGATGACTTGATGACTAATTAATCTCAACCTCTCCTCTTTTTTATTTGAGACTCTGGAGATTCTTTTAGAGACATGATTTCATTTAATACGTCACGTTCCAGCAGAAAGGGCAGATCTACGGACAAAACTATGGTTGAGCTCATTAACCCCTGCTATTAACTGCGGCCAGATGACTCGCAGATCTGTCAGGAAGGGCACTCCACAGCGAGGTGATGCCTCTCCTCTTTTATGGATAGTGACAGTGAACCAACTGTTCGCCGAATGGAGACAAGGTTATCGCACATGCCGATAATGTTGTGGTCACAGAAAAATTTTCTCCAACATTTTGTGATCTCATGGAAGCTTCTCTTGCTTTACTGGCAAATTGAGCCAAAGGCTGAGGTCTTGCTTATGCTTCTAAAACCGCTATCGTTTGAATCGACTACAAGGAAAGTTCTTTGCCTTTCCCTTCTGAAACTACTCAAAGGTGAAAAAATTCATTTTTGAAAAGGCTTCTTATAAAATCCATTTGCCGGAAGCGGGGTAAAACTGTACGTTCTCCATTTGTGTAACAACATCACGCACTACAAATTGGACGAGAGCTCGGCCAAAAGGCTACGCGTCAAAATATTTTCGTCATAGTTTGTTTTTGTTGTTTTTGGCTTTATAACAACTATATTCAAAAATTTGATTGAGCTTGAGGCCATGATCAAGTGTAAGTAAAAGCGTAATATCTACGCTTGATTGTAGTTGGCTTAACACATGAAAACCAGTGGAAAAAGCAACAACAGTCTACGTGGCTTTGGACGCTGGGGTCGTTGGATCGAATCCCAGTGAAAAAGTCTGAAGAGGAGACGTGGGGAATCCGAAAAAGCAGCTATTACTTCTACCAAAATGCAAGTTGTTGTTTTTTTCAGCACAAATTTTCATTTGAAACGTTCTCAAGGTCAATAAAATTGTTGAAAATTTATCATATAATTGTAAAGTATTTAATCGATATAATCAGTCTGAAAAAAGAACGCGTTGCAAAAATGAGCATTTTTTATTTGACTACACTTTAAAAATGTTCGTATTTAAATCAAGAGAAAAGTGTTAACAAAATGGATTTTTCCATTATACATACACTACGTATAATGGAAGTATTCTACTCAAATACTCCGGCATTAAAATGAAGCATTTTTCACTGCACGAATGGCGTTTTGCACATCTCGGATGCTTTTTCATATGTAATTAAGAAAGTATATGCCCTGCAGAAAACAATTATCAATTGATAAAAAAATAACCTACGTGTGGCCAGCTTTTTTGCGGGATTTCTATAAAATATATAATTAGTAGTTAGCAACAAAAAGCTAACTTAAAACAAGTGGACAAGTAATGCAGGAGTAAAGCTCCAGACTGTTTTCGTTAAACGCGTTTCTATTTAAATATCCTGCATTTCGCAAAAAAAAAAAAAAATATAAACACATATTTTGCTTTTCCTATTGATATTTTACGCCCAAAACTAGTTAGTTACATGTTAGTTACATCAAATGCAGAGGTACCAGCCTTGACTATTTCGCGGCCATCGTTATAGAAATATAGTTAGTTTTCGTCAAAGAAAATATATACATAATAAGTGACTTATAGCTCCTTCCTAATAAACTAGGTTATTTGCTATCAATTGATAATTTTTTTCTGCAGGGAATGCACTAATCGCGCGCTGTGATGTTGATTCAAACTCAACATTTGAAAATTATGAGGTCGTTGCTCAAATTTGATGAAAAATCATTACCAGGCGTCAGCGCGGGGAACCACTCGTACTTGAAGGTGCTAACCGTAGAAAATAGAGAAACCACTACAAGTCGATATTTTTAAATATCACCTAAATATAACAACATGCAACAGCACTACTCTAAGTACGGGAACTCTTTTACAAAATTCTAGATTTTTTTAAAGAACTCTAAAATATACAGACTCTCTAAAATGGAGAGAAACGTTTTTTTTTATTAAAAAACGGTAAAGTGACCTACCAAATCGGAGATGCTCTATGTTCTGGTGGTATTACCGACGTCCAGGTTCGACCGGATGTGGGTTAAACTGGCGGGAAGTCTATTTTTTAAATTATACGTACCTATTTATTTTTACTACAGATTCGTGTTCTGAGGATAAAAATGCGTAACTTTTGTTTGAAACTATCTACGACTAAGGTTATGTTATGGTCTAGGACACCCTGTATTATATAGATGTATGGGTATCAGTTGCGATAGGAATGTTAAAAAAATGATTTCTTGTTAACAATTCCGAATCATAGAAAAAACATTTTCTATTCAAAATTAAAAACTTAACTTGTAACTTGTTATTCTTCAATAAGATGTTGGAAATCTAGAAGCTCCCATTACTTTCTATTATTGAAATCATGTCAAAGTTTAAAAATCCTTGGGGAGAAATTTAAATAAAAGTCGAAATTGCTTGTTATTATCTAGCTGTATATACATATTGAATTTAGAAAAAAATGTGTGGGATACCCTAATGTACATATGTACGTATATGTGTGTTTACATGTT
>NW_016187505.1:0-4353 GCF_001687245.7 Rhagoletis zephyria
TTATTGAACGAAATGCGGCAAATACACTTGCGCTGGACTCTAATACATAAGTATGTATGTACATTAGGGTGGTCCAAAAACAGTAAAGTCAGTAAACAGTAATTGTAATGCTCTCAANTGTACATTAGGGTGGTCCAAAAACAGTAAAGTCAGTAAACAGTAATTGTAATGCTCTCAACCCCTAGGATTGTTCTATATCGAAAAAGTATACCCCTATTTTTTATTTTGAAATCAAAAAATATTTAGAGGTCGCTCAAAGCGCTCAAAGTTTTCCATGTATTTTTATATGGGAAAAATAAAAGTTTTCGTAGAAATGGTATAGAATTCTTGAAAATCAATATTTTTCGATCGGAAAACTTTGGTTTCTTCAGGATACTTTCCATAATAATACCCAATTGTTCATTTAACCATTTTTTAATACTAACGATTTTTCAGTGGTCGCCCCATTGCATTTTTCGGGGTTTTTGTGGGTTTTTGGCGGACCTATAAATTATAGTTCCGATGAAAAAATGGTTAAATAAACAATTGTACTATTATTGGGAATCTTCTGCAGATAAGCAGAGTTTTCTGGTTGAAAAATATTGATTTTTAACTATTCTATACCATTTCTACGAAAAGTTGTTTTCCCTCCATATAAAATATATGGAAAACTTTGGGCGCTTTGAGCGACCTCTAAATATTTTTTTGATTTCAAAATAAAAAAATAAGGGTATACTTTTTTTCGGTTGAAAAGATTTTTAAATATTTTTATGCCGATTTTTTAAGCTTAAACTGTGTTGTCATCTGAGCGGATTTTTTTTTCAAAATATTCTTTAAGAGTATTTTTATCACAAAAAAACTCAATTTTTGGAGGTATTTTCAAATCGGTCCAGCTAACGTAAATCTTAATATTTATCCGAAATATTTTGGGAGCCTCCTTCAAATATGATACATTTTGTAATCCCGGCAGAAAAACTTTTTTGGTTATGCAGTCTAATGTAACACATACCTACATACATGTAGCTTGTATTGAACTTTAGTTGTATGAAAAAAATTTTGCAAGGATAAGTAAAAGATGCGTTTTTACAGGGACAAAAAGTAATCATTGTTTTTTTAAATTTTAACCAAAAAAAAACAAACAAGTTGTAAACGTCGTAACACACGTTTAACTACACTCACGTATTTGTGCTCATACGTCCTGCTGTAATTTACAATGATTTTTATTTTTCAAGTTTAATCAATGAAGATTAAAAGTTATTAATTAGTATTTGACTTTTATTTTGTTCGCTCAAAGATAATAATTATTATTGAGCTATTTTTTTTCAATTAAGAATAATGATCATTCAAAAAACTTCCGACGCATCCTTTTTAAAGGTAGCGACACCCTAATAAAATTTCAGTAGATTGGACTCTATGGCCTTTTCTATTTTACAATAATCATTATTTTTAAGTGGAAAAATAAAAATCATAAAATAATCATTATTTGTGATCGAAAAAATAAAATCAAATAACAATTATTTGCATTGAGTGAAAAAATAAAACTTAATAATAATTATTGTTTTTAAGCAAAAAATAATAAAATTCACCAAATAATGATTAAATGCTGATTTAAATTATTTCACTCATAATGATTACCGTCCGTGTTTTTTTTATTTTAACACGTAAGAAAATGTGAAAGTTATCACCGCTGCGCCCTCTGGCGGATGTTTTAGGAAAAGGATAAGTAAAAATAGATTCCTCATACCGAAAACCTCTTATAGCATGCTTTTATACAAAATTTAGGCACTTCAGCAAATTGATAAGTAAAAGAAACCTATTTTCACAATTTGGCAAACTCCAAATTAATTTTAGGCCAATGGTTTCTTCGGCAAATTTGTTTAGAACTGCACTTGGCATCTTGCTATGCTATACGCCTATAGTCGAAAAAAAATTTACCCGTCCTAACATACATACATACATGTCTACGTAGTTATTTTACCGCTTTTAGCAAGTCAGAGGCAATATAAAAGACCATAAACGAATTCCGAAATTGGTTTTATTAACCCTTTCAGTACAGGTTTCCAATATATTAGACAACTTTTGTTTGTGCTTAAAGCTCGTTTTTTTTTGTTGTTAAAAGAGAAGTTGTTTTGAAAAATGATATCATTCTTCTTCGCCGTGTTTCTTTAATTGTATTTTCTGGATGCAGGTTACTGTGTTTGTTTCAAAAGTGAAAAGTGTCGCGAAAGTCAATAGTTAAAAGTGTAATATGTATCTTGAAAAATATTTACTGTTTTAAGTATTATTCATAGTTTTGAAATATATTTCGCGAAAGAAAAAAGGGTTAAGTAAGGTATATACATACATACATATATACATATGTTTGTACATACATACATACTTACTTACCACGATTGAGAGAATACAAAGGTTGCGCCGATCTCGGACCGCTATTCCTCTCTCAACGAATTTGACAGAATCGCTGTTTGCATGACTTCCTTGCAACATATTTTCTTCTTCTTCCATTCTTGCTCACGTTTTGGCATTTCTCTCTCGCAATTGCACCAGTGTGACGTCACACACAAGTTATTCTCAAAAATCCTCTCCGATCGGCGCAATCTTGTATTCTATCATTCTTGCTTACTTACTTACATATATACTTGCCTTTGTGACGTAGAAATCGCGTGTTTTTCATAGCTAAAGTCCAAAGTCCATAGGCGAGCCACTTAGATAAGCCTTTTATAAAGAATTCTTTATTCATTTAGTGTGCACAACATTAAATTCTTTTGTAGCGTACTCATTCTAAAGTTACCAAAGATACTTTCGATGATAAAGTGTAATATTATATTTACCGAAATGGCTGTTGTCAGTATATCAAGCTGCGAATCAATCAGTAAAAAGGGGAAATACAGACTTTTCTCCATAAATTGTGAAAAGAGAAACATATTTAGAAGAAAATTTTAGCAAATGTCTTTCAACTCACCATGATCTTTCAAAATATAAGGAAATCTTTCCTAAGACAATTATCAATTCTGGCAACTACCTGGAACGCTCTTTTCTGTCTTTCGAGAGACTAATTGAAAATATTGCTATGGAGGTCTTAGCGTTATTCTCTTTACCTTTTAGCAATCAGTTTTATAATAAAATGTGTACAAAAATATATTTTTCTTTTTAAAATAATAAAAACTAACAATGACAAGAATTAAAAAATTTAAGAAGAAAAAATAAAATAAGTACCCCAAATTAACTTACATCAAAAAAAAAAATACTTTCATTTTTAAAACAATAAAATCGAAAAGTTAAAAGAAAAAATAAAATAAGTTTCTAAAAATTAAATAAATATTAAAACATATTTTTCTCATTAAAACAATAAAATTTAAAAACTAAAAGAAAATTACATTCAAAAATTCAAACAAATTCCTAAAAATTTTATGAAAGTAAAAAAAAATATTCTTTTTAAAATAACAGAATCTAATAAATAAAAACAACATTAAATATAAAAAGAAAAAATTTAAGTAAAAAAGAAAAAAATCTCGTAATTTTCTAAAAACTAAATGAAATTAAAAAAATATTTTTATTTATAAAACAGTAAGAACATAAAAATTAATAAATCAAATTCTAAAAGAAAAAATTAATCGAAATAGGAAAAAATACATAAAATTTAATTAAGAAAAAAAATTATTAAAAAATTAAAAGTCTAAAAATTAATTGAAATTTAAAAAAATGTCTTTCCAAAACCTTAAAATCTAAAACTTAAAGTGCAAATTTCAATTCACACCGTTGATTTTTTAGAAATTTTTTTCCCGAGTGTGTTGCGTATTTTCTTTCATATAACGTACATAGTTTGGACGTAGTTAGAGGGAGGTCCAGCTTAAGATCTTAAATAAGTTATTTACAACTTTCGGCGAAAAATTCGATCTATAACCAAAATACCTGACTAATTCGATGACAAAACCTCTAAGCAAGTGTGAAATCTGCTTTCTCACACTGTACTTTCGTAGAAACTGCACTTAATCGTTATTTATGTACATACCTGTCTGTCTCTTGTTTGTTCTCTTTCTTCATATTTTTTTAACAGGAAACACCTAAACAAACACAAGTTGCTTCTTCTTCTTCAACTATTTCTCGCTACATATAAACGCCGAGAGGTCAAAGTTCCAGCAGTGATAGTATTTTTTTAATTTTCTTGTTAAACTCAATGTACGGTGAATGAGTTTCAAGGGGAACCAAATGCCTTGCAACATGCATACATATACACATTAGGGTGGTCCAGAAAAAAATAAAAGTTTGAATTTTTATGCTCTCACTCCCTATACCGAAAGAAATATCTTCTTCTTCTTATTTGGCGCTGTAACCGATTAAGCGATTTTGGCCGAGTCCAAAACAGCACGCCAG
>NW_016187506.1:0-4353 GCF_001687245.7 Rhagoletis zephyria
TGTACTCATCCCCGTACTCGGCTCGAAGATCATTCGTCATTGACTTGCTTACTTACTTTTGTATGTATTGTAAGCGCACATGTCTATGCGACGTTTATACTTTTACATTTATGTAATTGTCAATGTCATTTAGTTGGTGGGTTCAATTCGTTTTGTTTCGCTTCGCTTCGATGCGATTCTAATTAATTAAGTAAATTAAATTGGCACTTATTTGACATGCCCGACGTGCTTCAGTGGAATATCTTTTTCTTTTCCAATTTTACTTTGACTTTTTAGCGTTTAGTTTTAATAAGACGCAGAATTTATGAGAAGCATTTTGCAGGTAAATAGTTGGGCAAGGCTACACGGCGTATGAGTTTCGGAACTGAGCAATGATTGTTCAATCACATGCATATGTATGTATGTAAGTGCACTATGACTTATTGTAGGCACATACAGCGAGTTCATGCTATTGAATTATAAAGTATGAATATTTCTTAAAAGCGTTGAGCTGGCAATGCGACTATCAAAAATCTAAATCCAAAGTGTCTAATAGAAGGTTTAGATAGCTAAGGTAGCAGCCCTCCAAGCGGCTATAACAGGTACTCAATTAAGGTTAGAAATGTGCTGAGTGCCCTTTATGAAGATCGGCAGGCGGCTGTTTTCCACTGTAGAGAGTTTTGCTAGAGCTATTACGAAATACGCCCCCGAATGTTTAAACATGAACCTCACAAAAGCAGGAAAGCTGAGAGGGTACTGCAGAGATGATTCCATCTCATCTTCCTACAAGACAGTTGCGGCGCATCGAGTCCGCAGAGCTCATTTGCCCATAAGAAGTATTGCGGGTCGCCGTAGGTACTATAATGAGCTCCATTTGATGGCTTCTAAGTTGCCCTGCCTGGTCGGTTTATCTGCACACCAGTTTCCTGCAGTATCGCTGCGCCCCGAAACCCAAATCAATCTAATGTGGGAGTAATCCGAGGCAATAGGCAGAGATCCCAGAGCAATTTTGACCTTACCATCAGCGATCCCAGAGCTCTGATCACTATGTGGCTGTCAGAGGCGATATTTACCTCAATAAATGGTATTACAAAAGTGCGCAATCGTTCGGCTGCTTCTTTGATGGCAGCTATCTCTGCTTGGAATACGCTACAGAAATCCGTAACACCCTAATTTAATATCTGTGAGTAGTTTCTAACAGAAATCAGCTCCTCCAACTCTGCCATCAAGCTTCGACCCATCCTGTTCTTTGCTCCAGAAACCTTCTTCCATGCCATCTTGCGTGTCCATCGATCGGTTACTATCGGTATAAAGTTGAATTTTCCCATACTTCAGACAGACATAGAATCCAGCAGAGCGGACTGATGCAGCTTTGCATGGAATGTCTACTATCGTCACGTTTAGAGTTAACGTTGGAGTTCAGTTAGTTTACCCGTTCCAGCTGCTTGGCCGGTGTGGACATTTCTAGTGAGTTCTCATCCCTTTGCTGTAGAGCTTTTACAGCAGTAAAGCTCCGCGATGCTTGGTCCCCACTTAAGCTTTCTGTCAATAATTAGTCCGAACTATTTGACTTCATCACAAACCACAAATAGGGTGCCAACGATAGAGGGTTACCAAAACATACTCCATGTTAATAGCGACCCATCAGCTTGCAGACCATAAGGTCGTTCAACGGGTTCAGAAACTCCTCCAGCCTCTCAACTATTCAGCAATGTCAGTTTGGTCTCAACTCCGAGCTTACTTGGAGCTTTTACAATTACCTTAGGTAGCATATTATAAAAGGCTCCCTCAATATCCCGGAAGACCCCAATCGCTGAAGTCTTTATTTTCAAAAGGCTCTTCTATAATCTTAACAACAGAATGCAGTGCGGTATCCACGGACCTACCCATCATATAACCGTGCTGAGAAAAGTTTTGTCTCTCTAGAGGAATTCTGTGAAATAATCAAGACTATTTGCTGTCTGACCTCTATTGTGGCTGCTAGATATCCTTGGCTTTCAGACATATAGTCCATTCATCCTATCAAAGATTTCGCTTTACTATTTAGTCTATGTGACCACATGCTTAACCCAAGCCTCCTCATAGCAAAAAGTTGCGGCACAGATATGAACGCTATGTGCTTAACTGCTACGCCTGCGGGTGGCATCTGCAGTATGGTGCAGAGTGGTGCTACTGGCTTCGTCCTCGTGTCACCCGGAACTCTAGTGTTGGTAGCGCTATGTATATTCCGTCTGGCTGGCAAATAGAATTCCGCCTATTTTAAGCCATATCTTCTGGTTAAAAACAATAAACTTGTAAGTTGCCTAGTAAATTGAGGCTGTTTATATCTACTTTTTCGAATACTTGATTTAACTTTTTCTTAAAACTACGATGGCCTGAAGTAAGCGAAAATTATGTTTAGCATTGCTTACATACATATGTATATGTAAGTATGTATGTATCCACTTGAATCTTCAATAATACAATTGAGCGTAAGGCTAAGTATTCATATGTATGTGTATGTATGTACGGTGCTTATGCGCTTGTAGTGAAGTAAATGAGACCGAACATTGGCGCGCAAACATGCAACATTTAACGCTGCACCGATTAATGCGCTCTAAAAGTAAAAGCCGCATTTTCATATCTTCAAACCAAAAAAAAAAAACAAGATGCAATAATGAATTAACTGACAGACATACACGAGTACATCATACTTATTTTACGGCTAACAAGCGCTTCATGATTAGTAATAAAAATCAGCTCAAAAAACTCTTGTTGCATGAAGAAAAAGCAAATGCGATAAACTAAAAACTAATCAGAGCTTAGAGTCTTTGTAGGGCAAGATGGAAGCGTAGTAAATTGGGAATTGTTACAAGGCGATTATCTTTTCTCAAAGTGGAATATCTTATATACCTCATAATAAAAATACCTGAATATTATGTTATTATTATCAAACGCCACTTAAATTGCTCATCCAAAATCGTCCCTAAATCTTTTGCTGTTTGCTCTGTTTTTGATCAATTATGTCTACAATACACAGAGCAAAAACTACCTAATATTTACAAGTGATTTTTAAGCAAGAAACAAAACCGACTTCAATTCTCATATAAAAATTAAAGATTATCGTTCACGATCCAATTACCGGATCTAAATAAAATTAGTATGGGACCACCCTTGAAGTACCACCTTTCCGTTGAAATTATCGCAATCGGTTAACGTGGTCCAAAGTTATGCGGTAACATACATAAAAAAAAATAAAAATAAAAAAATATGCCGACAAACTGATAACCTTCCCCTTTTCTTGAAGTCGGTTAATGCTGGAACAATTTTAACATGATATATATATTTCTATGGATTTTTTAAAGAAGACATTATTTTTGTATCGACAAGCAAGCTCTTAATAATCTATAAAAGATCTAAAAAAATAGTTCTATTTCTAATATCTATAAAAAATATTTCGATTTTAATTAGCTTACCCAAATGTAAGCAAAAAAAAATCCGCCGTTTTATTTTTAAAAGATATTTTTTATAAATAAACTTTATAAGAATTTTCACATACACAAAATAAATAAGCAATTCCTATCGAATTTACTTAATTTTTTTGTCTGTTTTACCACTTAGCTTACCTAATTAAACGCTAAAAAATAAAAAAATAAACAATCTCCGATCTGGCATTAGACCCAAGATTTACGGAGTTCGGCTCAAATCTCTGTCTATTTCGCTTAGAAGCTCGCCATACCGGCACTATTCTATGAAATAAAATCAATAAGCAATCTCTATGGAATTTATTTCTATTTTTCGTCTAGTTTACCTCTTGGTCTAGAAACCGTTATACAATCTTCTAGTTTTTAATGAACCATATTTTTCTCTGTGTATTATAAAAGCCGAATTATGTCTTAATCTAGCTTCTTACCCCACAGTACTCCAGTGTTCTTTCAAATTTCCCTTTAAATAATAGCATAGGTTCGATTAGCTGAAGCTGAGAGGCAACTGCCAATATTCATATTCCCTATAAACGCATATTTACTTCGAAATCGATAGCGAGTTCTGCATTAATCCACATAAAAAATTATAAATGGAAAACAATGTAAGCATATAATACATATAAAGTACCTAGAAAAAAAACGACAAAGTAAGAAGCAACTCGTGTTGGCATGTTGCATTTGTTTTAAAAATAATCAACAATTTCTAATTTTTGGCTCTTGGTCAATTCTTTCAGACGTCTAATTGTCTAATTGCATACAAATAGCAAAGACTTGCCGTTATCACCCGCCCTAACCTTCCTCTCATTTATACTCGCAAAATTTTGAGTATGAACATAGCCGGCGACCTGGAAGATCTTTTGCATCCCTATCATCAAATCAGATTTCCTTAAGCATAGAGTCGGAGATTTGG
>NW_016187507.1:0-4352 GCF_001687245.7 Rhagoletis zephyria
TATTGACTGCTGAGTAACTGTTTTTTACTCTCCTAAGTTGTCTCTGTTAATATTTCTCTGCAGATCTAAAAATAATTGATATGAACTCTAAACTGCATGTGTGTGTTTTTCTTCACCATCAGCATTACTAATCGGTAGACATTCTGCCGCAAACAAGAGCAAAGACATTGGCAAACACAATCCAGTTCCCTGTACTGAAGCTGTGAAACACTTTTTGAGTCTACCGTCTTTCTACAACTCGATCTTTGCTTTAATCGAGCCATTTGTGCACAAAGACAGCAATTGGCAAGGCTTGTATCTATTTGAGGCAGTCAATGGATCAATGGATTTGTTTGCACTGGCATTAATTAGGCCAGCCTAGGAACAGTAGCTGCGCTTCTGTTCAGTTCATCGGTTGTAATCTCGCTTGCACGGGTATGGGGTAACTTCTTTACAGTAGTGCTTGGTGGCTTGGCCTCTGCCAAGAGAACTTTATTAAAGTTTAGTTATTCGACGGGCTCTGTGTTTGACTTTGCTGCAGTTGGCACTAGCACCGCACTGTTTAGACTGCAAGATTTACCAGAATGCACCCTTGGTGCCCAAACTGGCATTGTGTCAAGTTATCAGCAACTTATTTTATTATAAAGTACGACTATTTGTAAAGCAGGCTTTGATATTTGGACTTTGATTGTCAGTCGACCAAAGGAGTAGAATAAACAATTTTTTTCCTTCTACCCGCCAACTTTGTCAGTCGACAGAGACTGTTGTTGGCAGACAAAACCTGAGACAATTACCATTAAGTAAGCTAATTGAAATGAAGGCTGCAATATAAAGTAATGCTGGGGAGAAAGAAAGAGAGAAAGAGAGCCTGCCTGTGTTGCCGGCGCAATAATTAGTGTCTTACGAGCGGCCATCTTCCTGATTTGCCAATTACTCCAATTTGCCTGTAAACTCATTGTTGTCCTCTGTGGTAGTATTTTTCTTCATTTCCTCTTTTGCAGTTGACTGAGAAAATCTCCATTTCCTTTGCTATCAAAGTGCTTTTAGGGGATTGCAAATAAATCACTCATAGTAAAATTGGTTATTGGCTGATGGGAAACAATTTTTCTCTTTGTTTTATAAACCATTGCTAATATCAATTTAGCTTACTCATGCCCGCCTTTTGATCTACCAAGTTTCTTTTGCTACATTTGACAATTTTTTTATCACAATTTTTTTGAAACATGAATGATTAATTGAAAATTCGCACTTGAAATGAAATGATTTTTTATTTGAACACTCAAAAAGCAACGATTGCTCACAGTTTGAGCAAATTAGCTGCTTAGCAACGATGCTGAATTGTTGAACCAAATTGCTACAATCTGGTAATCGATCGATTGTGGACACATCGGGCAGTTACGGGAGATAGATGACTAAGCCGTGCATGGAAACGAAAAAATCGAATTTGGTAACCGTCCACCGACACAAACACGCAATTCAAATAACAAACACTATCCCAAGCAAGCAACTGATTCACAATGTTTCTCATTTCAGTTAGCTATAAAGCAGCAGGATCGTAAATTAAAACAAGTGACAACTGTGATGTGCAAGCGGTGACTTGTAGCCTTGTACCGGTGATGTATGGCCAATGGCCAGTTTTCAGTGTTGCAAACAAAAGCTCTTATCTTCTTTGGTGGCAACTCACTTTTTCTACAAAATTGAAATTAGCATACATTTTCTATTGCCCAAAACATTTAATAATTTGTTTCAGATTTTTTTTATTTCTTTGTTTCAGATGATTAGTCTAAATTATTTATTTTTAAAAGCAAAACCTGAATCATCAAAATTTTTATTAATTTATAAAACAATTTTTAAAGCCTGACGGCTGAGTTGCTGTATCTTGTGCAAAAACAATTTGCAAAAAAATAATTTTGTCAGTTAATTTTTACTAAAGCTTCTAAAAGCGTCACAATCAGAATTTATTTGTTCATGAAGCGTAGAGGTACATTAGAAAATTGGATCCAGTTTGCTCGTTTAGAGAATCAATTTACGGAATTTGCTGCCAAGTTTTGTACTTATTTCAGTTCTTGTGAAAACATATTTTAATTCACTAACACATATTATATTCATACATATTATTTTATAGAAAAAGCAATTGCTCACTTGAGAAAACTTTTCAGCGGCAAAGTGCAAGACAAATTTATTTTTTTCAAAGCCGGAATAAAATGAGGAAACACACAGCAGAGCCTTAGTGTCACCCCTTAACTCCGGTGGGCTTTCCGGTGCTGTTTGCTAACTGTTTGCCTTGCTATGCAAATTGAAATGTTTGTGTTTCTTGAGCTTTTCATTACTTTTGGCCAGTCGTTCTGGTTCTGGTCTGTTGCTGACGCGCAAGAAGCTCGTTAATGAACCTCACACTCTGGCCTAGCAAATTAGCCAGTTGTTACTGTCTGTGTTACATCTCCAGTGTTTTTACATTTAAAAAATAATTGAAACCCATCTGTACGAGGCCTTGGAAGCTTCTGCCACTGAGTGTCACTCTTTAACGGCCGACTTGTAGAATCAATTACGTGTCACACTACTTTTTGCCCAACCATTTTGTCGGTTGCCTTTCACCAGGCATGACTAAATAATCAATTAATGTTTTCTATGTGCAATACAGTGTGTGTAAAGACAACAAACATATTTTACTGCTCATTGAGCTGAGAAAACACTGAAAAAAGAATAAACACCCAGTACGACCACTGCGACCATCGACCCATGTTTAATAAATCAATCACTAATTAGGTAAGGGAAATGCTAAGTTTTAAAAATGGCCGAGTCGTCCTAATTTTGTTTCTTCTATTCATCATTGCCAATTTGAACGCATCTTTTGATTGGTTTATTTTATTTTGCTTTTATTTATAGATTTACATTTTACTTGGCATTAAGAAAACCGACGCAAACTCTCTTAAATCAGTGCATTGTTCAGTTTGTTTTTACAAGGCGCATGTAAAGTTTACATTGTGTGTATATGCCACAAGAAGTCTCTCTTTCTTTCTTTCTTTTTCACTTTATTGACTGACTACCACTATTCCTTTCCACTGGCAGTAAAAAGAGTAGCAAAGAAAGCAGTGTTTAAATTGATTTATTCCAGTATTTTGAAGGTGTCGCAAAGTGCTTTTTGACTGGATTCAGCAAAAACGCCATTTTACTTAGCAACAAAGCGACACTTTTTGTCAAGTGCCAATTTGGATGAAAAATCATTGTAATTAATGGATTGCTACTAAAAATTAATGCACTGCGTTTGATGAGCAACTTAATTGACAGTCTGAGAGTTAAAACGCCAAGAAATTATAAAGAAGTTATAATTTTGTACAATAGCGAGCAAATCAGCACTTACAGCTCCCGCCGCCGCCATTACCTCTCAATACACATTAGGAATCTTATAAATTCTTTTCAAATGATTTGTTTTGTTTTGTAAGTGAATATTATTTTAGCGAACAAACTCAATTCAGAGAAGCACCTTTTGCAGTGAAGCACTTACTTCAATTAAACAATCTCACATGCAAATGACTTTTTCTATTGAATGCTTTTATCATGAAAATAGGACCACAAAATTGATACTAAGATGTGTTAGGATTTGTGAGGCCTGACATGGCCAACTTAATTAACACTATTGAATAAAATTTGGAGAATTTAAAGTGAAACATAATGGAACGTTGAAAATGTCAATTCACTTGAAGTGGCAGATGATGGAATGGGAACTATACTCCATTAACAAATAATACATCATTTTTGTTTATTGTTAATTACTATAATGCAAATTCTCAAAATTTTCATAATATATAAATTGCATCGCTCTCATTTTTTGGATTAAAATCAATTGAGTTTTANGATGGAATGGGAACTATACTCCATTAACAAATAATACATCATTTTTGTTTATTGTTAATTACTATAATGCAAATTCTCAAAATTTTCATAATATATAAATTGCATCGCTCTCATTTTTTGGATTAAAATCAATTGAGTTTTACCAAACTTTAGTACTAGGAATTCAGTCAACAATTTTGACAGATGCTAGTGCGTGAACATTGAAAGTTTGAACATTCATTGTTTTGTTTAAATGAACGGCATTGCATGTGTGCATTACAAAGAAATGTCACACTGACATTGTGGCGTAGTAAGATTAAACATTTCATTGGCACGTTTGAAACAAATGTGTTAATTAAGAGAATGCAATTAAAATATGTCATTGCCTAACGTAAAACAGATGTAGAGTTTCTTTGGCTTTGTGTTAGCTATGACAAATGGAATTAAACGAGCAAACTGAATTGAGCTAACGGAGTAACCGAGAGCAGCAAAGTTGCCTATTGGGACAAGGGGAGAAGGGCAAACTGAGCAAAGTCGGC
>NW_016187508.1:0-4352 GCF_001687245.7 Rhagoletis zephyria
GCTATAATTATAGTTTGTTAGTTTTTTGAATAAATTTTATATTTTTTTTATATTTTAATTGTAAGAGTTTGCTTTAAAGTTAAATGTTTTTGTTTTTTATTTTTTTAAGTTTCAAGTACTACTATTTTCTTGTTGTTTGCTTTATTTTTTTATTTTTCTAATTTCAGTTTTAGATATAATTGTTATAAAAAGAAAAATATGTGTGCATATATATATATTTTTTATTTGTTTTATTATTTTTTCTTTGTTAAATTTAATTTTCTGTTATTTATTATTTTTTATTGTTTGAAAAAGAAAAATGTTTATATATTTTAAATTTTATTATTAAAAAACTTATTGCTAAAAGGCGAACAGCATTACGCTAAGACCTCTTCGTTAGCAGATCTTTCCATTAGTCTTGCAAAGAACAGTAAAGAGAGTTCACGATAGTTGCCAGAATTGAGAACTGTGTTACGAAAGACTTTTGTCTTTCGAAAGACTGTTGTGAGTTGAAAGAAAGTTGCCAGAATAGCCCTTTTAGACATCATTGTGTTCTTACGTGACATAAAAAGGGTACCAAAAATATTCACAGCCTTACGAAATAAATTGCTTTTTCTATGAAGATCCGTTCTGATAAAAGTCATAGGGCTAATTGTTATATGACGATCAAAGCTTAACTTTTTATTTAATATTTGAATAGAGTTTTAACCCTCTAACTACCATTTTTAATGCACTTTTATGAAACTACTTTAAAAATAGTGTTAAGAGGTGGAGCAAAATTCTTTAAAAGGGAAGGCCTTACTGAAAGCATTCATTTAGAAGCACTCCTCATTTTTCCGACTGGGTAGGTATGAATTTAAATACATATGTACATACAAATAATAAAATATACAGATAAATATTAATTACTCGAATATAAACAATCTATAAAAATTCTGCATACACACATGCACTTAAATGTATGTACATACATACTTTATATATGTATGTCCATATAGAGGTCAGTGTACGTTTATAAATTTGTGAAGGCCATTAACCGCCCTCAATATCTCGCCATTGAACTAGTTGGAGGTGACAAATAAAATAATAAAAACTTTTACCTACGCACAAAATTTAGAAAATTAATTTATAGGATTAGCTGCAAAAATTTATTTTAGTTTATTTTAAAATTATTAGCCTTTTTGACAACATTTATCAAATTTATTGCTGAATAGGTTTTAGAGCGATTTTAATGGATATTAGAGAGTTTTTTTTCCAAAAATGAGTCAGCAATTAATGTTTTAAACTAGTAATTTGAAATTCTGACTAATTTAGTTATGTTATCGTTTAAAACCACATAAAAAACACTTGCGCACTTTTATTTCATAAATAAATATATACATATAATATCTAATTCAAAATAAAAGTGTCAATGAGCTTAGACTATCAGCGTAGCTTGCTAAAAGATGCTTACAATAAAAAAGAAACATAAAGAAAAATAAGAAAAAAGGCCGGTTCAGTGTGAACGTATGCATGTAGTTTGGTGATTTTTTTAAACATTTAAAACTTTTACTTTTGTTATTAACTGACAAATTTAAAAATTTCGTTGCACAATTTTTTTTTCGTTTTAGGACCGTATAATTGTTTTCAACTATTTTTTATCATGTAATATTCATTAACACGAACAAGAGAATATTTTTTTTATCGATAAAAAAAGTTCTAACATCAAAAAAAAAGTTGTTTTTTTTAATTTAATTTTTATATTATTTTATTTTTAGCTTTTTTAATTTAATTTAATTTTAATTTTCAGATTTGGGGTTAAAAATAAAAATATTTGTTTTAAATTTTAATTAAGTTTTGAGTACTATTTTCTTTGTTTTTGATTTATTTTTTTATCTAATTCAAATTTTAGATTTTATTACTTTAAATAGAAAAAAAAAATATTTGTAAATTAATTAAATTTTCAAAAATGTTTTTTATTAATTTTAGCTTTATTTTCATTTTTTTACATTTTAGTTTAATTTTGATTTACTTATTAGTTTTTATTGTTTTAAAAAGAAAAATATACGAAAAAATAAGAATTCCTTAATTTCACTTAATTTTTAAAAATAGTTTTATTTATTTTTGCTTTATTCTCATAACTTTTTCTTTTTTAATTTTTTTTTATTTATTAGGTCTCATTGTTTCAAAAAGAAAGAAATATATATTTTTAATTTAATTTAATTTTTAAAATACTCACTGCTAAAAGGCGAACAGTCTAACGGTAAGAACACCTCGTTAGCAGATCTTTTAATTAGTCTTTCAAAAGATACCCTGCGGGAAGTGACGTTTGCTTATACCTAACTTTAGTCTGTTTACGAGGAAAAAGCAAACTACTTTTGTGGGACGATGGCCGCAAAAAAGTCAGTCCTGAATTCCTCTGCATTACATGTTAACTAACTTATAATTAACAATTTTTGCACATAAAATACCAATAAAAAAATCCACAAAATTTGAATTTAAATTTTTTATTTTTTATTTTTATTTTTATTTTTTTTTTTTTTTATATTTAACATTGTATATTTATTTACATATTCTGCTGTAGCTGATCCCATATTCGAATTCCATGACACATAACATCAAAATGATAGTATAAAATTTCGATCTTCATTTTATTTGTCCAGAATTCGAAAAAGTATTTGTGAAGTGCACAAAAAAAGTGTATTGAAAGTAATTTTTGTATAAGGATATTTTAAAGAAAACAAGCTCCCGATTACGTCTGCATGACTACTCCATGACTAGTTATAAGTGAGGTATAAATATTTAGAAATCTCGCAAAAAAGCTACTTACAAGATGGTTATTTTTAACAATTGATAACACTGATGCACAAAAATTACCTAAATAAAAGTAAAATGAAATTGAAACACTACAACGAACCTGTAACTAATCCACATTATTAAAATAATTCAGGCGCCCTCAGTTTTTTTGCAAAAGCATTTAAGTAAAATTTAATGCAATACGCTTGCAAACTGTACTTAATGAAGAAAAATCAATAATCTTTTCATCGAATATATTTAGCATCAGGTATATCTCTTTTTAGTGTCCAACAATAGTTAGCTAACATATTTGGACTCCATTTGCCCTGGTACCATTTTTCTATGTTAGATATATCCTGATGGAACCNGTGTGTATATAAAAATTTATCTTGAGCGTCATATTGCATCCCATATTCTTGTAGGCTGTTAAAAGGTTGCTGACCAACTCATCATAGTTTTTGGCTTTGTGGTTTCCACGAAAATTACGAACAACTTAATTTTGTTTTACAAAACCACTGTTTAGCAGTGTAATTTTTCACTGCAGGGTAGTAAAGAGCTTTCACGGTGGTTGTGAGAGTTGACAATTATTTTACAAAAGACTGATGAGTTACGAGAGACTGATGAGTTGAAAGACAGTTGCAAAAACTGCTCTGTAAAGTTGGCCAAAAAGCATTAATCTCTAGCTAAGGCAGTTTTTTTTTTTTTATATTCCGGTAGAACTATTTACAAAAAAATTTTATTGCCAAATGTGCATAAGGCTCCTAGATTTTTGTTTGAAATTGCCTTGCAAAAATATCTTAAGAAGACTCAGGGGTGTACGGCGAACTGTTTTTGTTTGCTTGTAAGTTGGTACAGTCTAATGTACAAACTCACATGTACTTTAGTTACAAAGTATACAGCTAATAATTAAAATTAGTTTATAAATGTTTATTAATATCGAATTGATAAATAAAGTATACAATGTGAAGTCACAGGCATGTGCGAATATGTACATATGTATGTGTGTATGTATGTATGTATACTTTGTATATATACTTATAGTCATAAGCACATAAACATGTATGTATGTATGTACAAACATATAGCACGTATAATATTCACGGGAATATATGTACAGGGTATCTTAAATATATTAAAAATAGAAACGTGACTAGTTGATATTGTTTTAATAAAAAAAAAAAAAGGAACAGTCCAGCGCCTTCGTCTTGGTCTGCAGGCTGTATCGGAGATACAGCCGCTATATTTAAACGTAGAATACGTGGTATGGTTATTGATAACAATATCAATAGAAAAATCGATAAAAATATTGGTAACAAAACCAATAAAAATATCGATAAAAATATCGACAACAAAATCGATAAAAATATCGGTAACAAAGTCAATTATAATATCGATAGCAAAAACGATAAAAATATCGATAACAGAACCGATAAAAATATCGATATCAAAATCGATAAAAATATCGTTAACAAAATCGATAATCTATAATAAAATCGATAACAAAATCGATTAAAGTGTCGATAACAAAATCGATAAAAATATCGATCATTATATCGATAAGAAACGGAAAATATCGATAGAAAAATAAATAACAAAAT
>NW_016187509.1:0-4352 GCF_001687245.7 Rhagoletis zephyria
CTGATGTTGCAGAAAAGGTTTCTGGATCTGTTGCTGAGCTTATGGTGGGGCAGATTCTTCCATATTTTACTAGATAAAATTTTAATACAAATTCCAAAATTCGGGGTCGATTTTAAAGTTAAAGAATAGCAAATGAGTATGAATGTGAGTTTAACGAATTTTCATTTTCGTGACAAAGCCACGGCCCCTGCACTGGCAGCCACTGCAAGCTATATCGTACCAAACACTTGTTGTTTGAAAAGCGAAAGTAATCATCACAAAAAAGCGTTAAAGCGCAGAAATAAATAATGTAGACAAAAAAAAAAATACATGAGTACAAAACTTGTTGTAGAACATTCGCGGCGAAAAAAAACAATGGAGAAAAATTCGGGAGACTTTAAAGTATGAAATGGTGAAGTTTTCGATTGAGTACCAGTCTACAAGTTGGCTAAAAAAAAACCAGATACACATAAGCATAACTTTGAAGAGTCTTCAGTAAGCAACTGGCAGGTTATCCTTAAAGAGAATAAGCAACAAAGAGCTTAGTCTACGAAAACAAAGGAACTTTTACGAGTGTAACCTAAGAGATGAAGAGAGGTGAAGAGGCAGTGAAGCAATCAAAGAGTTTCGTTAAGTAGAGATTATCGAACTGTAATTGTTGTGAGTGGAGCTGAGAGTTAAACTATTTGAACAAGTATGCTCAGAGCATTAAGCTGTTGAATAATGAAGATACAATAGATATTTGGTAATGAGAGCGAGTGCAGGAGAGTAGGCGAGTAGAGTATATGGAGTACAGGAGTATAGAAAGATAAACTACATATGCACGCGTTGTTGAGCAAAGGGCTCTAATAAGTTTGAGGCATTGAGTGCAAAAATAATGTTCGATACGTATATAAGTGGTAGTCTCCAATGGCGACTTACAACTGTTGAATCAGTCCCAAAAAAATACGCGTCATACGTGTACTATAAGGATGAGGTTTTCCCGACATTTTTTTTATCGCCAATATGTCCAGAGTATATAACTAAGAATAAATAATTCCTTCTCTGAATCGTATTAAAATATATTGAAATCATACTAAACCTGCGAGCACCTACAAAAAAAGGCTTATAAAAGCTGTCAAGGGTTACGTCATCCCTGTGTACACTTCCTTCAGAGAACAAAGGTTATGCACAACATAAAAAAACACATCCTTGTGTAGAATACGCTCGGAGAGCACAAAATGTCTACTACAAAACACAGCCGGCTTTTGAGTATAACAGCTGCACTCATTTGCCGAAAGTTAGTTCCTTCAGCGCGCGCTCCATTTCTTTTTTTAAGCAGTGGCATATCCTTTCAGCGCTTACTCTTAACTCTCCTCCTTTAGAAAAGAGAGAGCCACTCTATATGTTTCTATACTCATATTCTGTTCGGCAGCCTTTCTATAATCACGCAAATACAAAAGCCACACATACTCATGCGCGTGCATTCATAGGAAGCAGGAAACTGCTGCAACAAGTTGTTGCAGAAGCCGACAAACAAAGCCTTGTCGTTAGACTGAAAATATTTCTCAATAACCCAATACAATACGTACGCAAGTGCATTGTGTGATATTATAGGAAAGTATATAGAATTTAGCTATATAATATATGTAGCTGCATATATATTCATAGAAAAGCAACTATATACACATGTTAGGACGGGTCAATTTGAAGAGAAAATTTTATTCGAATATGCAGGTAGGGTAGGAGGTTCGAGGAGTATTCTGCGTGGCACTCTAAGAGAATTTGCGCAAGAAACTATGCGTCTAGAATTAATTTCGAGCTTGTTAAATTGCAAAAATTAAATTTTTTCCTTAGTAACGTTTTATATTGCTGTAGTATCGTTAGGCAATGTTTGAATTTTTTGTGAGAACATGCCGTAACGTGTTTTTTTTTGATATTAAGGATTCAATTTTTGGTCTTATATTTATCTTAAAACATCCGCCAGAGGAGGCACCAGGGGGAAGTTTTCACGTTTTTAAAGAAAAAATAAACGTTTCAAGCTCGAGCTGATTATTGACCCATGGTTTCTTCAGCAAAGTTGCATAGAAATTCACGTAAAATACCCTTATTTATACCCTACCCGCATAGTCAAATAAAAATTTACCCGCCCTAATGTCTACATAAAAAATTCATATGTAAATGCAGCACTTCACATCACTTAACTTTACCATGCAATAAAATCTGTGGTTACTCAACGGAGTTTTCACCACATTTGCCACACTTTTCTGTGCTACAAAGACGTTTTTAGTTCACTCGCTCTTTTGCTTATGTTTCCGCATAGCACCCGTGTTTTTTTTTGTTCCTATCCGCTTCCTTCCGCTACACCAAAAGCCCATATTAGTCAAGCACGAACAACGANAAGCTTGGTCGGTGGGTCGGGTCGTTTGGTCGGCTGGCTGGCTATCTAGGAAGCTGCTTGCATGTTTGTTTGGTAGCCTTGTTCGTTCTTTGGTTGATCGGTTGATTGTTTGGCTTGTTGGTTAGTCGGGTGGTGAGAGCAAAATGGCATACAGCGCCAGCAAGCGAGCAGTGATTTACAGTGTACAGCAGCGTCAAGTATCCATTATTCAGAGGCTTGGCCTGAGTGTCACTTGCTTTGTTTTTGTTTTTTTTTTTTTTAATGATAAAAAAAGGATTGTATGTAATTAAATACATAGGGAGTCTTTACGCCAATGACCAACAACCATAAAAACATACACACAGCACATATAAAGAGAAATACTTTAGTAGCGTGATTTTAATTGCTTCATTGATGCAGTATTTTTGTGTCTTTCAATTACATTTTATAAAATTTTAAATTTTATAGCATGAGAAACTAAAAGCTCTGTGAGAATAAATGAGCTGCAGGCATTGGTTTAAGGTTATGGTCGAAAGAAATTAGGTGAACAAAGTGTAAGAGCGAAAAACTTGGTTTTTGATAATGGTGCAGGCTTTTCACAAATTTAGCAACTGTGCGCAGAAAAGTATGCAGCAATATATGTATATATTTTCGCCTCCTCAGCAATGACCCTCCCCGAAAAAAATCTAAAAAATCAACAGTAATTTTTAGCGACTTGAAACTTGCGCTTTGTTACATGCACTTAAGCTGCAAAAGTGCATACTTAAAAAATTTTCTAAGTCAAATTAAAAAAATTGAAAATTGCGATGAAAATTTCTGGCATATTCCGCGAGTTCTATACGAAATTTCTTATGGAAAAGATGAATAAACACTCACTCACTGTATGCATGTGCATGTGTATAAAAATCAGCTCATGTACATATGTATAGAAATCAAAAATTTTTTTTTGGAAAATGTGCGTAACCACGCCCACATGTGTATAACTCGGTAACTGCTTCACCAATTTCTCCTAAACTTGGTAAACTGGTGAAGCATAGCAAGGAGCTGAAAATTTTTAAAATCGGACAATAACCGTTTACTGAAAGAAATACGAGATCTTCAATAAATCAGAAAGCATTTATTCAAATTGATATTGGGAACAACTCTTTAGCAGGAAGTATGATTATAAAAAAATTTTGGAAAATGGGCGTGACACCGCCAGAAATGCGGAAACTTCGATATGGCGATATCTAAGGACGCTTATTTACTCAAAGTTAATACCCACAGCAATCCCTTAAAAAGAAATAACTTTATTATGAGATTTTGGAAACCGAGCGTGGTAGCGCCCACTTATAGCTATAAACATAAGTTTATCTCAGTCTAAGTCTAACTGAACACACAAACAAATTAGAAAAAATTACTGTTGCAAAAATCAGTTATGGAAAATAATACAGTTTTAGAAAAAAAAGTTTTTAGAAAAAACACTAATAAAAGAATACATTTAACAAAAGTCTTTAGCAAAAATAATATAAAAAAAAAATTTATAGAAAAAACTTTTCCTAGAAAATAATACTAAAAGCAGAAAAAAAATGCGAACAGAATTTATAGAAAAAACTTCTGAAAATAACTGCTCAAAGTAGAAAAAATTACAGAAAAAAACATATGTGGAGGATAAAAATTTTAGGAGACAAATTTTGAGGAAATTGAATTGATAAAAATAAGATTTTCCTTATATTATCTTTAAGAAAAAAATGTCCAAGAAATTGATTTGATAGGTATTTATATATTTTTTTTTTTTTTTTTTGAGAAAAAAATCTGCGGGAAGTTCAATTGATAAAAATAGGGGTTTCCTTATATTTTCCTTTAATAAAAATTCCAGGAAATTGAATTGATAAAAATAGATTTTTCCTTATAGTTTATTGAAGAAAAATAAAATTGTTTTTACCGATTTAATAGTAGGTTAACGTTGTGGAAAAGGATAAGGCATTTAAATGTTCGACGAAAAAATTGCAAAATAAATTTTGCTATAATTCAG
>NW_016187510.1:0-288 GCF_001687245.7 Rhagoletis zephyria
TTTATGATCGCATTTGTGTTCTGGATGTACAATAGTCATTATCTCCTGACAGAAGAGTACATAAATACCAAAATAAATCTCATACAAGTTTTGAATTTATTTACTTATTATGCGGAGTACCGTTGGCCTAAGTTAGAGCATTTTTATTTCTTGCACAAGCGCAGTGCGACTTGCCTGCGCTACTTGCTTATAGCAACAAACCTTTAATAAAAAATTACTACCGTATTATATAGCATACAATATTGTATACATACATACATATATTGCGATATTGAAAGTGTTTGTAAT
>NW_016187510.1:405-4352 GCF_001687245.7 Rhagoletis zephyria
ATTGTATGACGGTAGCGCCCAATAAATCTCGATCAATTATTCTTTCGGTAGGAAAAAATTAAAATGTTTCACATTGATTTGATCCGTTTTAGTGAGTTAAAAAAGGGGAACAGATTTGTATGAGATTTCTTTTCGTATAAATATGCTCTAATTATCGAGAAGTACGCCGTCCAAATATATCCTATCAGAAGTATATAAAATGTGGATATCTTTAAAACAGGAGCAGCTAGGATTTCAATTTAAGCGGATTCTTAACCTTAAGATATCAACAAATACAACCCTGCTTTCAGATTTTGTCGACATTTTTATGCAACCTATCTTCGCTTCCTGCCCACCGTGTCCTGGCTGCAGACAAAATATAACCAAAAATAGCGTTGGCAAGCCGCCTCAACATCAGAAAAGACCCCGTTTGTGTAGCCCTCTGCTTCCAATCCAACCACAATTTAGTTACACGATCATGTGGAGTTGTTTTTGAGTACCTTCCACTCTGGTATACATGTTGATGAGTACACTGAGGGGTAAAAATAGTAAAAAAAAGCTTCCGTGAAGTGAATAATCAAGATAAAAACCCAAAAGAATAAAAAATATTTAATTGCATATTGCCTGCAATGGAATTCGAAGCCTGACCTTCTGGAAATCAAAAAATTGTGGTAAGCATCTTTGGCACTCAGCTACAGACAGACATGTACACAAATGTGCTTTCAAATGTTTTGTTTGAAGCACACGATTAGTGAATTTCTATAGATAAACTCTACTATATATGTATGTGTGTGTTGTCAATGCTCTGCATGCTTTGTATACATACCCTGCAGTACGGGGCAGCAACTACAGGACTGGTGAATCGGTATCTACCAAGTAAACCCCATCGATTACCGATGGACTTCTTTCCGTGTCCTAGGCGATAGTCCCCATCGGCTCTCTCTGCACTACGAGGAGTTACTAAAGTAGGAGATTGCGTGATTTATGGACGCCCCCTTTCATAGTTTTTCGCAATTCTGCTTCCGACTGGTTCGACTCTGCCCTACCATACGCACTACCGCACGTTAATAGAGTAGCTACTACCCTAGGAGTCGGTGCAGTAGCGGTCCAAAAGTAGCGATTGACGCCAAAAGTACTGAAGGGTATGTAGTACATACTCAGATGTGGTCATTCAAACACGTGCGTCCTAAATTTTATTTTTAAATACGAAAATTTTTAAACGATAATCAAATATGTATAAAGTATTCATTTTTACTATGCATTATTTCCTGCAGTGTAGTTAGGAGACTGCTAACTAGGTTATTATTGCATAGCCTCTCCTGTTCTTATATGGACAGCGGTTACTGCTACGAGATTGACTGTCTCCTCTAATTTTCTGCTTCCACGAAATTGGACAACCATTAGATGTCATCATGTTTCATTATTGCTTTCAGTGTACATCTTCTTCTGGCTTGTACAGGCAGCTGGGAGGAGTGGGACATTTTTCGAAAAGCTACTTCTCACTGGAGCGACTTCTGAGGTTGCATCAATGCCTTTGCGTATGAAACAACTGTATTTAAAGGTTTTTAACGAACATATATGCACTTCTGTGTGAGCATTGTTTTTAAATACTCAAACCTTTGATTGAATTAAGTACTTACCCAATTATGTAGTTGATATTCTGAATGTAGGCGGATCAACTCAGTCATTTCTAGTTTTATAGCTTTTAAAACCATGATAAGCTGTAGGCGAAGCTAATTGAGTTGATTTATGTGCAAATAAGTATTGCAGCTTTAAGTGCTTAAAGTCCATTGAAGTTTTATGACCAATAAATGCCTACAAAAAGCCTTTGCTTTCGAATTTTTAGCATGAAAAACTTGAGTTGTACACTAAAGAATAAATAACAAAAATAATGCCAAACGTCAGTTTTCTTTGCCGATAGTATATCATATGTTTGTGCGTGTGTATGTTTATGCTTGCATATGTATTTTATGCACATTAGTCGCAGCGTTTTATACACGGCTAAATACACTTCAAAGCAGCTGCCAACGGCACTATTTGCCTGCTGCTTTTTCAAAAATGTTGCCTTCTTTTTTCTCTCGTTGGCGTTGACTATAAAACTAATTGCAATTAAAATGATAATAATTACGCTGAATTATCGCTGCATTTAATTGCGAGTGACATTCATAGACGCTTCAGTGGCTACTACATAGCAACCAGCAGCGGCAGTAGACAGGCAATCAGCTTTATAGTAAATGCGAAAAGTTGAGAAACTTGCTACTGGCGCAGCATTTGATGGCGGCGGGACTGATCGCCCATATCCGTGAAATTGCCAGACACCATGCGATGTTTGTTAGTGGTGGGTTGAACAATAATAGTTCGATTTGTAAAAGACACTGAGAATCGAAAAGTATCCTATCAATACACATCCAAATAATAACATCCTACCTGACTCTCTCCGGTTCACACTCGGCTAGGAAAAGCTTGTAAGTAGTACTTATTTAGCATATTATCTGATTTTCGTCCAGCGTTCGTTAAGCAGGCGCGAGGCTCATCTATCCAAGAATAGTCCGCATGTCAGAGGCGATGTTTTTCTTATCCCGAGTATAGAAATTGTTGGTCCCGCGAACAGCTTGCCCGGCCTCTGCAGAATCCTAAATCGACAGCTACAGGCCAGATCCAGGCAGTGAGACTTTTGATCCAAGAAATCCAAGGAGTCCATTCCGATACAGAGTTTGAAAGAATTTTCAGAATGGATATGGATGAGGCGGTAAAGCTAGAAAATTTCTAGCCGCTTATAGCAAACTAGTTTCCCTACGCCAGGAGTGAGATTATCAACTAAATCAGTACCGCAATTACTACTTTTTCGTTTAGTCTTGATGCTTTGGATCCATTGGAAAATGGTATACTCATTGATGCATAAAAAGCGATAGTACCTGCTGATGACATTTTGACAACGAGGCAGAGACTTTTTTCGCATATGATTTTGAATCTTCTTACCTCATCTTCATCTTTAAATACTGAAACACTGGTCAGAAGAAAAACTTTCGTGTTGCTCTGAAATAGCCGACCAACTTCGAACATCTTCCCGCTACTTCGGCAAGCCCTGAGTGCAGAGTTACAAAGACTACTAGGTTCATACGCCACAGTGCGTCATCTTTTAGATAATATGAAGTGAGTCCAGCTTATGATTATTTCGTCCAGTCATGTGTCTTCTGGCCGCAGAGCGCATAGCATCAAATGTAGCATTGTCAGTATCAGCAAAAACTCGAACTTTGTTAAAAGGCCATGTAGAGCTGATTCACAGGACTTTCCGTATTGGTAAGCATGTTGGTAAACAGTAAGGGGGCTGTTCACCTAAACCACTGATCTAATGTACTTGTCGATCGTGCGCTCTAGACTTTGCAGCATGAAGGATGTCAGACTGATTAGCGAATGGTAATCCTTTTGTGGGTTTGGAATGAAGACTACCCTGACTTTACTCCAAAGAGTGGAAACATGGCCACCCGTGATGCTGAGTACCACTTCAGTCTGGTGGATCTTCCCGTCGCGCTGTCCTCCACCCGATCGATCTCTGCCTGCGTCAGGAATTATCCTGTTTCCCAGGAAATGAGTTTCCAAGCCGTCCGTCAGGTACCGTTGCAGTACCTTACACAGCCTGGCTGGCAGACTCTTTCATGCTGTCAATATNGATGGCTGCACAAACCAACCAACCAACCAACCAACCAACCAACCATCCATCCATCCATCTTCTATTGCACTTTAACAATGTGTTAATTTATTTTTAATTTTTATTATTATTTATCTTTGCCGCGATCGTGTGACGCCAGTATGACAAGTTCGCTGTTAGTTGCTCCGCATGCCAGCATGCCTGCATGCCACAAGCCATGGACCGCAGTGCCATGTACATATGTACATACATACCTATTTAAATGGATCGCCGATGTGGCGAAGCTTGCTCAAGTTGATCTATTAGGCCTGCTGTTGGT
>NW_016187511.1:0-4352 GCF_001687245.7 Rhagoletis zephyria
CAGAAGGGCTCTGGCATATGTTTCAGCCTGGAGAGTAGACATACATATGCTTTCCCATGGGTTCCAAGTATCTTAACCTAGGCCCAACTAACCCTACCGCGGTACCCTCGTCGATCATTGAGCCATCAGTGTGCCATTTCTCTTATTTAGATACTGAAACAACTTTCTAGGAGAGTTAAGGGCGTGTCAGACGTGGCAGTATTACCAACTTGTCCACGCAATTCGATGTCAAATTTAGAAAGGGAAATTTTATTTTTATGTGTGAACAGCCAGAAAGACCTTTCTGTCACATTTCGGAAACCAGTTTCAGAAATAAAAGTCAAGAAAGAGCGAAACCCGATTTCGAAAACTCATATACATACTTTGCAACTTACTTGTGCTGCATTAGCAATTTTTATTTTGATGCAAGTGCTGTCAAACTAATCGTGTGTTGCTGTGTGACACTATTCGCGAGTTTGTGAAAAATAATAACGGATAATTTTGAATGATTTCTGATGATTTTCACTAATTTCACAGATTTACAATAAAAAAGTTCCTGAATGCGAATTCGAGATCTATAAGCCTCCATAACGCCAGATTCGAGGTCTTTTGAAGCTCAAGTAGGGAAAAGTTCATTGAAAAATAAAGGGACCCCCATATTCGGATTCTGCGACTACGAATTCGCAAACAAATTTTTTTTTATTTTTATTGAATAACTTATTTGTCCTATTTGTCCCTCAAATGACCTCGAAGCTGACATTATGGAGGTTAACGGACCTCATATTCGGGTTCAGCGAGTCTAAAACCTCATACATATATATATATGAATTTTAGTTTCATTTAATGATATCTCTCCCTACTTTATCTTCAAATAACCTCGAACCTGAAGTGATGGGGGCTAATTGACCTCGGATTTTCATTCAGCGCGTCGATTAACATAGAGGTTTGGTTAAATATGCAGCCACTTTTTTTTTTGTAAACCCGTTATTTTACGGAATTTAATTGTTTTGCTATAATAAGTAAATTATTCTTCAAACTGAAAATAGCGTTCATTATAAGAAGAAGAGAAATAATGAACAAGCGGCAAAGTGGCTCACAGTTGCATTTCGTTATCGAGAAAGATTTTCAGAAGTTCATTCGATGTGTGAACAGCCAAAAAGCATTAAAAAAATTTCGGCTTTCGAGAACAAAAAGCTTCTTTCGAAAGACACTTTACATGCAAGGTGTGACTACTTATGCAACTGCTTTCTGAAATTTCTCCACTTGACAGCCTTTCGAAATATATTGCAATGCCACGTCTAACACGCTCTTTACTTAAGATGTCAAGCCAAAAAACAAAAACTGCATTCAATAGAACTAAGGGCACCGTTGCCACTCTGGTCGAAATGTGCCATTATTATTCGTACATTTTTTTCAGTTTGGTACATTGGTGCATAAGCTTCAGTTGGTACTTTTTTGATGTCCGGTAAAATGAGATAATTATTACATACATTATATTACGCATTTAAAGGTCAAGTCTTAATGTGCAGGCCCACATGCATATCAATCAGATATATCTACTATCACTGCAATAAATTTTCTAACTCAGATAATTGAAAACGCATTGCAGTATAAGCAGATATTGAGCCCTTTGCGCATTGCTTGATACTTCAACCAATCCCAAAGTTATTCCTAATGTAATAAGCGCAAAACTGTAAAGCGGAACTAGGCGATATTAGGTTTGAGCCCCAAGAAAGCTCAATATGCAATATACTTAACGCAGATAAGCTATTCACCACTTAGGTGGGCTGCAATGAAGATAACAATGCCTCTATATTAAATATAGGCAGCCATAAAACTGACTGAGATATGAAGCTCTGAAAAGGGGCTGCCAATAAAAATACTAGAGTCCCCCTACGTGCCCTTTACCAAAAGAAAGGGAAAAGATAGTAAAATTGCTATGCGCGCCAAAAATAAATTTAAATTCCAAAAAGACACCGACTAAGCTTGCACCATTTGCTATAAAAATTTCGTTTTTTGAGTTATGACAGTCTTTTAGTAAATGACCGATGTGTACTTTTAGGCTATCTGCACACTTGTCGTCCAATCATAGTTGCGTTATCGTCTCGCCCTGAAATTTTGAGACGAGTAGATGCATTTCAAAGGAGATCTGCACACTTGTCGTTATTGGCTAGTTATCGGCAAATCGTAGAAGATGCAGAAACGGATAAGTACGGCACTGTCGTTTGCTAATCGTTGTGCACGCATTGTTTGTTTACATTTTATGGGGAAAAATTAGTGAAAAAGTTAATATTTGCATTAAAATTGCATAAAAATTAGTATTTTTTAGTCGGCATGTAATCGTTGCATCATGATTGTGATGATGAAGCAACTATGATTGGACGACCAATGTGCAGAAAGCCTTACCTTACACTCGCCAATTCGAATGCGTGTCACGGCGTATACGCAACCTCTTCATTATTACCACTGCTGTTGCTCTCGGCTAAGAGCGTATCCACTGTATGGCGCGCCTGCAACGTCAACCACTTAAATACTGTATCCTGCATTCCGGCATTTTTATGCACTCAATGTAAATATTTTCCATTCAATTATTTTATGTAAATTATGTTCAACATTTTTTGTTGCATTGTTTCGATTTTAACCGCCTATACTCATTTGCTCCTGTGGTTTACTGGCGCGGGTTTTACACACTTTTTTTTATTATAATATTAATTAGTTTAATTACGTTTAAGCTGATAAGTTTATGAGTGACATGCATTCATTTTGAGATACACGTACCGGTGTATGTATTGTTTGCAAAACTGATTATTGAAAACAGCCAAACCAAAGTTGTGCTGCCTGTGGCAGAAATAATGTTAAAGATGGCGATCAGCAATGCCTTTGCTCTCTGCCGAACATTAGATACCCGGCGCAAGTATGAAATATAGTTTTTTTCACCTTTCCGAAAAATACCGCTACATGGTATGCAGGGGTGATTCTACTGATATTTCTTCCAAAATTCCAAATAATGTTACTTCTTTTCAAGGGATTGTTGTTAGTATCAATTTTGTGAAAATTTGCGTGTAGATTTAAACTTCCACATATGTACATAGTTTATGAAACATTATTTTTTATTTTTACTTTCGTTAGATAGGAATTGTAGCAAAAAATTAAGCAAACCGAAGAAGAGTTATTATTTAAACTGCACAAATCTAAGCAAAACGGCAACGCTGGAAATTAGAGAATAAGAACAAAATGGTTTACGTCGCGTCGTTTGAACGAAAGTATTTGAATTTATAGAAAACAGAATGAATTCGACTGCCAATCAAGCAACATTAATTTTCATTCATTTGAATCGGCATACATACAATAAATTTTTGTATGTATATAAACTCCATTAAATCCTCAATAAAGAATTTTGTGCTTTTTTTTTTTAAGAAAAAACGCAATTTTTCTTGGGTTTTAGTGCTTTTTCAAATTGAAAACTTGGCAAAACTGTCCACAATATTTATAAAAAGGTAGAAATTTGTTGCTCAAGGTGCATGGGGATAGTCCTTCTGTCTAACACTGGAGTTAGGATAAAGTGCACTTTAACCATAATGACCGATAGCAAAATTTTTTTATTGCCAAAATCTGCATGTTGAACATATGTATGTCAGTATTTCTATCGTCACAAATAAATTAGCACTGGTCATGTGTGAAATTTATTTTCACTGTTCACGTAAAATGAAAATTTATCGATGTTATTAACTTGATATGGCCAAATAACATTATGAATACACCACACACATGACTGTAAATGCGCAATGCAAATGCAATTACTACATAGGTATATGTACGTATAGTAAAACTACAGAAAATATGTGTGCAATCACTGCACGATGGGCTATTAATTTATCGTACATACCTATCCCAATATAGGGTAAACAGTTTTCGTGACTTTATGTTAGTAAATTTACTACACGATACTAATTACATAATTTATATACAAATATATATATTTATGCATGTATATACCAATGTATACACATAAGTTATGTACAGCAAAAACATTTCGTGTGGCTTCGCACAGCAAAAAAATATGTACACATGTATTTACTACCGCTGAGACACTAAGCTGCTTTATTAAATCCTGTTTGTATTGTGCCACATTAAAAAAGGACAATAAATGAAAAGCAAACAAGCAAGTTAAGGCTATTAAAAATGGCGGTTTTAAAATAATTCCTCGCGAATATAACCTGGTGGTGGTATTGTTAAAATAAAAATGTTTTAGTTAATTTTTCACCTCTACTCTCTTAATTGTTTCTGTGCGATTCTGCACTCATAAAAAGGGTTTGTAAAATATATAAGTACATTTTCCGGTATGCTTTTAAAAACTGCATCTTATCAAACCC
>NW_016187512.1:0-4352 GCF_001687245.7 Rhagoletis zephyria
TTTTCATTCTGATCATTTATGTATACATTTGTCTATATCTATCTCGATTGTTTTGCCTGTTACAAACAACCGTTATGTGAACAAAGTTATAATACCCTTGTGCACAAGTGCGCTCGGGTATAAAAAACAAAGAATACATTGTATAGGTACCTACTACTTAGTATAAGAATATACCTAAAACAAGAACAAGAAATTCAATTTGATGTATCAAGAAAAATGTCAGTTTTGACTGCAACGAACTATTGGCCAAAAGGTACTGAATGAAGGAGAGAGGCACTTTTGGTGACTCAACGACTCGTTGTTGTCGTAGCGGCTTTAGAGAACTGACAAACCGAAATATTCGTGCTAAATACTAACGCATTGGTATTTCTTTAAGCAAATAAGCGTAATCGTATTAAATTGCAACAAAAACAATGCCAATAATTTTGTAATAATAACAAGCAAACAATACAAAATGTAACGTAAACGGTATTAGCAACACCAACAAGCACAAAAAAAATAAAATAAAACACAAAAAGCAATGCAAAAATTAGTGCATTTTGTGGCATATGTAAGTATATACGATTAAGGGTACATACATACATACGTCTACTTAAGCATAATAAATGTGAGTATTAGTCGAATATGCAGGCATACAAATGTATGAACTTTGCTAAGTATGTATGTATGTGTGAGAACAGTTCTTAAGCTTTTGCAAGAACTGTAAGAATTTAGCACTGCACTAAATACCAGACTTAGGCAGTATCAGCTGACATGCTTTGCTTCCTTTTTTGTTTTAGTTGTAGTTGTTGTTGTTGTTGTTAGTCGGTTAGCGATTGGTTATATACGAGAATCATACAATCTCAACAACAACACATGTGCAAAGACTAGTGTTTGCAAATATATAATCCAATAATAATACTATTAATAACAGTAGCAACATTCGAAGGCATTGTGACACAAAAACCAACAAACATACATATATGTATATACGTACATGTGCATACATACATATATACGAGTATAAATGCATTTGTGCATACAATACAAAAGATATACACGTCGCAAGATGCGCTGGGGTAATAAAAACAACAAACAACTGCCGTATGTGCATATTTCAATTCATTTCATACATGCATATTTGCATACATACATCCATACATACCAGTGCCACACAACCATCAACTAGGTAAAAATCAGCCTATTAGTGTATAGCATACAACTGCTTAGTGCGCACACTCACCGGCGCCATGTTTTAACTAAGGTGCTACGAAATACAACTCGAGATTTAGTAAAAGCATGTATGTACACTGAAAAAAACAACAATAAACCATATTGTTTTTGTATGAAACAAATAAAATTAAAACATATCTGAGCTTTTAACAAATTTTTGTTTGGCGTTTTTTTCGGTTGAATACGGTTTCGTTCTACACTACAAAGATGCTTTTTCATAGTTCGAAAACAAAAAAAAAAAAAAAAACTTGTATTATCATTTTAACATGTTGCCTCTGAAGGCATTCGAACCTGGAAGATTCTGGTGGCCGCTGTGCTTTAGTGGTTTTTCTAATAGCGGTCGCCGCTCAGCAGGCAATGGCAAATCTCCGCTTCTCATGAAAATGCCACTGCCTTTCCCTTCCGTTTGTGTGACATTATGGCGCCCACCACAGATCGGAGAAGAAGCTCGGTCAACTAATCTTTTGTAAGCGCCAATCTATTATATTGTTCGCTCATAGCTTAAAATTTTAATATGAAACTGCAAAATATGTCGTTCCCAAAAAAAAATTTTATAAATAAAAAGTTTCTCATTTCTGTATACCGGCTTCCTTGCACAGGTATCTCGTGTCTTCGCAAACCCAGTTACGTTTTTCTTAGTGTAGATGCATATTTTTGTATGTAAAGAGGTATTCACATACAAGTCGGCAATTGTATGTACATAGTTTGTCATTACGAAAGCGGAAAAGGCGCACGCCATTAACCCTATTTAAATAGCCGCAATATGCTGGTACTTATACACATGTCATACATATTTATTTATGCGTGTAGTTATTTAAATTCTTTTTATTTTGCACTCTTCAACATCAATTGGAATTGTCTATGATCAGTTTACTGGGACTCTCTGAGGAGACGAACTGCAGGTCTTGTGGGCTAGAGGAAGGAACCTCGAAGCATGTATTACGTGATTGGCCGCGGATAACTCGACTTAGACTTATACACTTTGGAGAACGATTATCATCTCTATGCAGAATCTGGAACATGACAGGAGTGACCAGATAACGGCTAGCGCAATAAATAAATCTAGCTAAGTCGCGGCGTTATATGCCCTAATAATAATATCCTAGCTGGACTTATATTAAGTATGTATGGGATGGTCTAGTTTTATTCGAGCATTTTTGACCACCTTTCACAGTAAAATAAAATAGTCTTATATACTCATATTCATATAAGTGTTTAAGTGGAAAATTATTTTTAACGTGACTTAATTTTTAACCAACTTCACAAAAAAGAGGGAGGTTATCAATTCGTGGGAAAATTTTATTTTTTTATGTATGTTACCGTATAACTTTGGACCACGTCAAGCGATTTCTATAATTATTTTTTTAAAGGAAAGGCATTACCTATTGCCATTCTAATTTTGATCTTACATTTTTATATGAGAATGGAAGTCGGTTTTGTTTTTTGCTTAAAAGTTATTTGTTTCGGGATAATTTTGCAATATATTTTCAGGACATGCTACTTAATTACCCTTCAAAATGTACTCGTAAGAGTTTTCCTTAAAGAGTCACGGCTATTTTAGTTTTTATGTCTTCGAATCTAACACTTTTTTTTGTTCTTTACGTTATCTTCAAATGACCATAGCTACTGAAGGAAAACTCGTAAAGCACCACTCGAGAGCGAAGGTTAGAATAGTACTAAACGACATAGAGCAAACAAGTTTTGTGCGAACTGTGCAACACTTCTATACAATAGACATTAAATCCGTTTTTCGAATACTTAAACTGAAATATCTCAGCATTTAGTCCCAGATTTTCTAAGTTTGAACTAGGGATGAAACAATACGAGTAAATACGTGTAAATGCAAGTAAATACTCGATACTTTTCGTTCGGTACCAAGTCCGATTTTGGTATCGATACTTTTGAACTAAGTACTGAGTAAGTCGCGAAATACAAATACTCGTATCGAAACCCAATGCTAAGGCGAATTAGGCTTCGGAAATTTTTCTTCGTCTGTCTTGTTCTTCATGGCTGCTTAATTGCCAACAAAAACCACGATAACGCAACAAAGTCGATATAATGCGACATATACGAGGCCCAACTATTCTAGTGGAAGAGTAAACTGAATGAATGTTTAGTAAAGACGTTTTAACGTGATGTTAAACTCATATTAAGGGCAGGGAAGTCTAGCTCTGTTATTGAAGAAAAGAAACAAAGAAGAAAAAGAGCTCAACGAAGAGTAAATTACAAAAAAAAAAAAAAAAANTTCGATACAAATTTCTAGACAAACATCACTCTGTGGTCTTATGACATAAAAAAATTAAATTTAACATATCTACACATTTAGTTCATACGGAATACCTTCATAGCCAAAATATCGATATGACTAGGTATCGATACTTTACATCCGATATTTTTTAGGTATCGATACTTTCTTTCGATACTACTTCCAAGTAAAAGTATCGATGCCTGTATGGTATCGTTTCATACCTAGACTGAACATGAGTTTTGATGCAGAAAAGTACTGAGGAAACGACCAACATAGCTACACAACATCAGAAACTATAATGTATGTACGAATGTACTAAAATCAAGCTACTCATTGTATAACAAATACTAAAAGCCATTTAAAATCCTTATTATAACCTTCAATCCGACAATTTTTGGCATAAAATGAACTCAAAATTAATTTTAGCAGTCATTAATCTATGAAACTGGGTACCATCCTTTGAAAACACTCTATGAAGAGAGCAGACTTTTTTGATAGTACAAAAAAGCTTTAAAAAGTATCTACCTGCAAATATTTTATCCATGCACCATGCTAGACAGTATGCAGTGGATCATGAATACCCCTAATATATTTACCGTTCATATTAAATATGGCCACATACTCATACTTTCGGATGCAAGAAGAAAAACTATTAGATAATTTTATTCTAGCGAATTACGGCGGTATTTGTAAAGAAATATGCAGGACATACGAAGAATCTGATTCCCACTCAAAATGACCACCTCAATGACTCCCAATGACCGAATAGTGGTTCACATAAACTGTCACACTTTCCATCTGCATTGACTTCTTATTTGCACTTTAAGTAAATAGCACAAGAAACTTAACTGATTAGCTTAGTTGGTTAGCAGTGGTTAGACTGACATAACCG
>NW_016187513.1:0-4351 GCF_001687245.7 Rhagoletis zephyria
TTAGAGTGAATTAGTCTATCATTTAAAACATCATTTGGCCAAACATTTTTTCATGCCACTGTCTTCATTATTAAATTTAATTTTTTTCTTTTTTCTTATCATTTCAGAAACCTTCATGCTGAACGTCTGCAACCGAAATTGCATCAAGTGTCTTTATGTATCTGCCTTCGTCAGTAATTTCATTTAGAATATTGAAAGCTGCTTTAGTTTCAATAGAAAAGTGGAGTTAACAGTAACATTAGAATTTTTAAATGGAATTACTATTTATGTAATTGTGATACATGTAATTAATAATTAAAATAACGACACAAACGAAGTGTTGCTGGTGGACAGTAAGCACCAAAACAATCCATAAACAATCCAAGGCCTTCAACTGTGATTTTAAGCTGGTATCGTTATTTTGCGTAATCATAAATTATAAAGTCGCTAATTAGTGTATTAGCCGGAGATTTCAATTTAAATATAAAACTATAGAAATAGTCAGCAAAATGTTTAACCTCAACACACCTTCGTCACTGCTGGGCATCGATGGATGTGGGCTTAGCTCTACACCGAAAACGCCTGAAATTGTTAACTCACTGATCGCAATGACAAATCCAATGGATAATTATAACTTTTCGGCTTTAAATAATGGATCAGCTGCATCGACGCCTGGCAGCGCAGTCTCTATGCGTAACTTAAATGGTGGTGTCCCGCACGCCCAGGTAATAAAATATTTTGAATCCATTTTTTTTTTGTTTTTTACATCGTGTCAGACTATGCTAGCAGTAATATACTAAATATAATAAAATTATTTAACTAGTTTATGATTTTTGATTTTATGCAGCACTTCCACTAGACATTAAAATAACAAGAAACCTTGCGATTTAAAAAAATGATTAACGTAAAGGCGCAGACTGGCTTTCTTTGTCATTAAAATTGTTAGCATTTTCTGTCCAGTGGAAATGCGGCATTAGTGGTTTGCATACTTTTAATATATAAATGATTCTTTTCCAGATCATTTCGCAGGATAGTAGTCATTCCAATTCTTCTACTTCACCAATTGACTCACCAGGTGGAACGAATACCACACCAAGTGTTCAGCAGGTGAGTTTTTATTATTAAAAGTGGGTATACATTTAAGTTACTATAATGATAAATAAGCATTAAATAAATTTTTAAAATTGTGCTACATGTCTATATACATATATAGATACGTAAGTATCTGTATATACATACATATAAACCGCTGCTGTCCCTATATGTAGTTCGCAATTGCTTGTCTTCAACTTGAAAGCCATATGGCGAGTAATTGTTCTGCGAAGGCGAAATTCATGCTGTTACGTATTGCTGCTGCGTCTTCACAAACTTGATAAGTTGACAGTCCAAGGAGTGCAGATAGAAGAAACCGTATAAATAATACCGCACGGTCGACTGGTCGACTGGGAACTACCCAAAAAGGTGCGAAGTGCAGCGCGAGCAAACAGCGTAATATATGTACATACATACATATGTATGTATGTAAGCTGTGCGACGCCGAAATATGCTTCCATCCACCCACCAGTAGTTGTCATTTTAGTGAGGTCCTCTTGAATCAGAAAGATGACTATGTCACTTAAATAAGCGCAAGCCCAGTAAGGTTTACGGATTTAGGTCAAACCATTGCAATTCATTATTGCCATTATACATAGGTATGTACCATGTACATATGTACATAGTAAGCGTGAGCATTTCATTGCAAACGTAGTAAGTGCATGCATACGTATCTATACACAGTAATAATTGCATGAATGCGTAAAAACGGGTACAATTGTGTGTAGAGCGAGCGAGTATTTTTTTATTGCTGCCTTCATTTACTTTAAGGTGTGGGCACACTCAGCGACCACTGTATGTGTACATACATACGTACATATCGCAGCACGTTTGGTAATGTAACCAAGTATTTCAAAATTTCAATTTTGTGCGAAAACGCAATCAATGTTTTATAAATTCATACAGTTGGTATAAAAAAAAAGACTGATGGAAAGACGCATATCTTCGCCATATTTCGGAAGTTTGGTTATCTGTTAGACTCAATATATTCTACTTATAAAACGTATTAATTGCATAATGGAATCTCCAAAAACGTAAATTTTTGAGTTACATCTCTATATTATTAAACGCGCAATATGCATGTATGTACATATATTGTCTACACGAAGTGGCATTGATGTGCAAAGTTTTTGCTTATCAAGATTTGTGCGGTTTGCATTGATTTTTTACTAAAGCAACAGCAATAACAAACAGGCTCTATAATGTTGTGAGTTTATATTTTAAAGACGTGCGAACGAAAACACACAGATTTAAATTTTAGAGTTGATTTTCGAAATCAAAAAAAAGAGAAATATGGAAATACATACATATATTCGTACATATAAATATGTGGGAACATATGTATGTGGTTATGCTCATACATACTCAGTAGTAGTTGATTCATAGGCAGGAAAAGGAGAACCGAGAGCATATAATATTTGCCTAAAGATTATCTACTTAAATACCACACTTACTGCCGAAAAAATTGGATTTGCACAAACTTTTCTAAACTCGGATATATTTATGTACATTTATAACACATGTACATATACATACTTCTTGTAGAAGCATTCCCTGCAAAAAATGCGACTAATCCGGCATGACTCCGGGACATCCACTTTTTATCTCTTTATATGGAATGAACTGTTCGCTTTTGTTCGAGCATGTCCTATGAGGAGACTAATTGTTCACCTTTATACCCGAATGGGTATTAAAAGCGACTAGTCACTTTTAAAAATTATATGTAAATAAAAATTTGCGTTAGCTGCGATTCGAACCGGGGTTCTCAGTTTTGTTAAGCGAATACGCCGCACATGAAATTTCATTGACTAAGTGCGTACATATCATTAAATCGTTAATACTACCCCCGTTAGGGATGAGTCGGGGACTAATTGATCTCCAATAATTAGAATAATTGATCTCCATTAGTACCTGTATGAGACTAGTGGCGACTAATTAATGCCCAAGTGTAGCCTTGAGTTGAGAGTAATCTCGGAATACTATCGGTAGAGATTAGTCGCACAATTTTTTGCAGGTATGGTCGTACCAAAATTCGACAAGCGAGCCAGCACATATACACATGTACGTACAGATTTATTGGTGTATATATGTACATATGTATGTACATGAATGAGATTTTTAATTAACTGCACTTGTAGACTAGCGTCAAAAGCCAACTCTCTTACGCAACGGAGCTTTGTGCTGGAGTAAAAATGAACAAGTTGCCATTTTTGGTAGCCTCGAACCAGTGCAGCACCACCACCAAATATGAAATGTGCACTTCGGTGCAAGCATTATGGCGTTTTTGGCTATTGGTGGCAGACAGGATTTTCTTACGTCGAAGCATTTTTGGAAATCCTACTAAAGTGATTAGTGGTTTGATTTTTGTGCATTGCCATTCGCTATACGACACCATTCGACCGTCAATGAATCACAATGACATACATATGTATGTATACAAGCCAACGATTATGTAAATAAGAAATCAGCACTGAACTTTAAAATGCAAAAAATAAAAAAATATTTATTAACTTAAAATTATTTATTAATGAATATTGGAAAGCAACTCCGTGCTATATCGTCAGTGATACAGCAAAATATTTATTGCCAACTATTACCTCTGGTGCTTAAATGGCCTCTCAGCTATATCTGATCACTTCTGTTAATCGTTCATCTTCATCAGCCAAAATTACGGTGACCATCCGTTCTTATATAATGATGTGTAACACAGCACAGTACTGTGCTAACACTCATCAATGTGCCGCACGCTCAGGCAAACTTTTTGATTAAACGATAGCACAGAAGCGCACTGGGCACAATATGAAAGCACAAACTGGGAAGTGTTCTCGCCGCCAATGATCGCAAACATAAAGAAATGGAGAAGTAAATTAGTTCTCAAAGTTTGAAAGGGAAGTGGATCACTTCGAAGGTCCGCTTTGTCATTCAGCTTGTTCCGGATGCTTGCACTGCGTTGTGCTTGGCCGAAGTCCGAGTAGGAAAATAATGCTTTCAAAGTAGCGTAACAAATTTGAAAGTTCTGTCGCCAACTTTTACGTATAATAATTAGTACCACTAAGGATAGAAATACTACTAGTTAATTATACATAGTTAGATTAGAAAGTTATTATCAAAAACTTTTGAATTAATTTAAAACTTTCACTTTCTCAGTAAAATCTGTTACAACTAAGCAATTTTTAATTTAATTTTTAAATCTTCACTTTCTTCTTCTAGACCTGTTCGCAACTTATCAAAGCTGGGCTCAAGCTTTCCATCCAAAGCAAGCGAAAACTTTCTACTTGTG
>NW_016187514.1:0-4351 GCF_001687245.7 Rhagoletis zephyria
TTTTTTTTTTTAGAAAAAAATACTTTAGACTCAAGGGTGTACGACTAACTTTTTTTTTTGCTTTCATACGTAACTGGATCTTAAAATTTTGAAAAAAAAAATAAGCGACCGTAACTCCTAACATATCCAAATCAAGACTCATAAATTTCATGCTTTTCTAATTAACTTCTCTAATATAAATATTCGCTGTCGATAAACAAAAAACAAAAAAAAGTAAAATAATATAAATGCACCAGCAGTAGTAAGTTTGTTTTTGGTCATTTGCCAAAAAAAAACGACTGAAACTTGCTCAGTTACTTTCGCTGAACGACTTGGCTACGCATGCGCGCTGTCTTATGAATTGTATTTGTTGTTTAAATATGCCATTTTCAATGGTCGCGCAAGTGGACAGTTTTTTGGGCATTGCTGTAGCAAGTTGAAGACTGTCCGCTGCTTTTTCCTTTTGCTGGTATTTTTTTCCGCTGTTGTTTTTTTTTTGTTTTTTGTTCGTTGCATTCATTCGTAAACCGTAATAATTTCAATATAGCGGATTTCTTGATGGCGACAATTGGTCAGTGTTTAATGACGCCAATTGCTGTCGCATCCATTAAAGTACGAGCAGGTATGTATGTATGTATGTATTATACACGTATTATGTGCGACTATATGGCTCTAAGCCAAATTTGTTATAGTAATTTTAGCCGTTAATTTGTACATGCATACATACATACTAGTGTATGTAGCGAAGAGGGAAACTAAACGCTTGTAAAGCTGTCACCAAAAAAAATGTATGCGTAAAACAAAAAAAAAACAAAAACAAAAAAAAAGTTGCTAGACATGTTGAAAAGCACAGTTAACTTTATATCTGTACAAATATACTAATATACATACGTATGTATGTATGTATGTATATGTGTATGTACATGGTCTTGTTTGTGTTAATTTGTTGTACTAATAAGTAATTTCATTCAATATGCTTGCAATAAAAAACAACAACAACAAATCTGGAGTGCAATTATGTTGAAGCGGCAATAGCAGCAGCAGCAACTTTCTCATCATTCAACTAGTTGACAATAGAAATATAAACAATTTCAAATGCCATTAAAGTTTTGCGCATGCGCGCTTATTTATCTATGTAGATATGTACATATATTTCTGTATGCTTATGTACCTAATTTTATCGATAAAGTTACGTACATACATACCTACTATTTCACATTTAGATATTTGCTCACAAAAATTATGCACGCAATTAAATTATCGAAATATTAATGGTTATTTTTTGCATAACTGCCAATCATAAATATAATGTTCGTCTAAACCCTCTTAAATCAATTAAATTAGTCGATATGGTTACGCAATAGCCGGCAGCATTATTATTAGCCATCATCACTTTCCTTTTTCTCAATACCGACAAACTACTACGTCTGATTCGAATTCGATTGAAATTAAATTTATTTACTCGCCGACCAAATATTCGATATGCATATTGTTCATGAATTTTTCACGGTAGGGATACTTTCTTGCCGGTAGCATTACATCTTCGAAGTCATTATTTTCGTTTTTCACAATTAATTCAATTATCAACAATTTGTATAGCTACTACATTGGTACATACATATGTATGTACTACATAATTTTATTATCATATCTTTTCTTCAGTTAATTACCTTACCTTACACCTGCACATTTTTTAATTTGTCCAATAAGAAACGCTTTCCGTTTCAATGCTCTGTTTTTTTTTTTTGTATTTTGGCTGCCCAAAAAAGAAGCAAAAATTGTTAAAAATGTCGCGTACAAGGTGAAATTTTTAGTGAAGCGGCATGAACAACAAAAACACATTAAACTATCACCCAGCTAGCATTTTGACGATGAGCAAATGCTGTCACATTTACCCAGCAAATGTAAAATTACTTGTGCGTGAACAAAATTTTCCTTATACGCTGCATTAGTTTCAAATATTTGAATATTAATCAATCAAGTAGGGACAAATTCATTGAATAAACCTGAAAATACATATATATAGGGTTTTAGACTCGTTGAACCCGAATCCGAGGTCCGTTAAACTCCATAATGTCAGGTTCGAAGCCGTTTGAGGGTCAAATAGGACAAGAAATTTATTCAATAAATAAAAAAAGTGTTTTTGTTGTCACTAAACCCGAATAAGGGGGTGCCTTGATTCTTCAAGATCATGGGTCATGTAGATGTCATGCCAAGGTCAGAATTTTCAGGTTTATTCAATGATTTTTCCATTACTTCACCTTCAAATGATCTCGAACTTGACGTGATGGAGGCTTACAGACCTCGGATTTGCATTCAGCGCGTCGAATAACATAGGGATATAGAGGTTTAGTTCAATATTCAGAAACTTTTTTATTGTAAACCTGTGTAGTTATTCAATTAACCCTAGAATGGTAAACATAGCCTGTGAGGCGCAACAATTTTTTGTTGTTGCGATATTTCCAGATCGGCCTCTCATATAAAAGCGTGGGTTCGTGCCAACTCAGTTAAGTGTTCTATAAGCTTGTGTGCAGTACGTTTTGCGTGTGTCGCCTATGAGGAAACTTTTTAATAACAAAATTTTTTCTAAGTTATAGGTATGATATTCTTTTTTAATATGTTAATTTGATCTAAAATCTGTAAGCTTAAGAAATTTTACAAAAATATCTCGAACGGCAATATTTTTTTTTTCAAACGGTCTCTGTATACCACCCATTAAAAAATGTGATCTACTAATATGACTGTAACAAATTTCAGATATAAAAAAAAAAATAAAATCTTTTTATTACTTTTTGTTACAAAGGATATAGTAAATACGTATTTGCTTTTGTTTGAATATTTTTTTTTTTATAAAGGGGAAATGTTTGTTGTTTAGAAAGGTAGCCTCATAGGCGATGTTTGCCATTAAAGTGCTAAAAAATATGTTTACCATTCTAGGGTTAAGTCAACGTAAGACTTAAGACACGAACTTTTACTACACAGAAAATGAAAAATTGTTGCAAACATAAATGGACAGTTAACACTAGTGATAAACGATCCCCCAGACGTTTGGTCTTATTTGATTCTCCTTAAAAACGCTCTCGATACTTTCGTATTCACTTCGTTCTCATTCTGGTTTTTTGGGAATGGGAATAAACCATCCTCTGCACCAGACCGACTATACAAATATAGTCTTTTATAAACCGATAATCCAACTACAAACAAAAAAAAAAACCATCGTCAACTCTCACCTCTCGAATTCCATCATCGAAGACTCGAGTTGCTTCGCGAGGCTTGCGATAATTGGACAAAACTGCAATCTGAATATTATACCAGTTTAACCTCGACCTCTTCACATTACCCACGACCCAGTCACATCGCATCGGCCCTAAGCCTGTCGTTAGATGCTAATGGATACAACAGCTTTGTTCCACATGCTTTCCGAGCTGCTCCAGTAATTAGAGCGTAAAAATAAGTTACTATCTCACAAGTGTCAAAAATGTGTCAACACGTTCGTTTTTAAAAATCCGGCACAAGATATCGAGAGTGCCTTCAATAATGTTCTCCACGCCCTAGCTCGCCTTCGTCTGGATCACCCTATGGTAGAGTTTTTTGGTCACCTTTTAGGCAATAGAACTATATATTCGAAGATAAGGAGGTAACAAGATACGCAAACCGTCGTACCACTAAAAGTGGTGTCCTTTCCTCGCTCTTTTGGAATCCTATGTATCCTATACACTGCTGTCACGGTTGCAAGATACAGATCGTCAGGTAATTGCGTATGCTGATCATCTTACCCGACGGGAGTTGCTACGCAGCCCCTAGTTCTATGTTACTTGGTTTAAGGCGCCTTACGCGTCGTGGATACCTGGTTCAAGGCAGCAGGTCTTATTGTCACTCAGGCAAAAGGGGTCATTGAAAAGGACTAAGGACTAATTTCTAAATAAGCATCTCTTCTAGAGGTAATTAGCAGGAGGATTCAGGCCCGATCTCGAACTCTCGTTCAGCAGCCATCTACACTAATGGCTCCAAGTAAGATCGAAGGTAGCTAATGGGATATGCTTTCGCTTAGCCTACAGCGTTTTTCAAGCTGAATTAACAAGAATTAATGAAGTTCATATATGTATGGCTGATGTATAACTATCTTTTTTGATGAGCAATCCACCTCGGAAATTATCATGGAATGTAGACGTACTCTAAAGGAGCTGGCAAGGAGTTACGTCAATCATGTTGTAAGTAAAGCTGTCAGGCCATAAAGTCATCCCGGGCAACTGTGTTGCAAATTGACAAGCAAGGAAAAGTGTATACCTTACTCTCTGCAACCGGTACCACTCGTAATGTGGGTATTTCGCTATCTTCCTGCAAACTCTGACTGTAGAATAAATTTATTGAA
>NW_016187515.1:0-4351 GCF_001687245.7 Rhagoletis zephyria
GCTGCAAAACTGCATACTCAAAAAAATTCTAAAAAATCTGATTAAAAATTTGGAAATTTACAAAGTTTAGGAATTATATTTTTGTGTTTTTTGTTGTAGAATGAACCATATTTTTATAAAAAATTGGCGAAAAAATATTAGAAAAAACATTTTGCATATATTGTGAAAAATTTGCTGTGCCATTACTTTTTGTCGGCAGTGTAAATATCATTTAGTGTTTATTAATTGACGTATTTTCATCTTACCTATAATATAGACATAATATGTAAATTAAAGCAAAATACTGCAGCGACTGTGCTAAGTTGGTATTTTATAATAAAAAGCAATAAAATTTTGTAAAGTTTTGCCTTTTATTATAGCATTTTGGGCAAAAAATACTAGTTATATTTTTTGTTTATTTTTGAAGGAAAAAATAAAGGCAAACATTTCCTAAATTTTTTTTTNATTGATTAGCTCTGAGCTTGCATTTTTTACTGGAATTTAATCGGCTGCAAAACTGCATACTCAAAAAAATTCTAAAAAATCTGATTAAAAAGTTGGAAATTTACAAAGTTTAGGAATTATATTTTTGCGCTTTTGTTGTAGAATGAACCATATTTTTATAAAAAATTGGCGAAAAAATATTAGAAAAAACATCTTGCATATATTGTGAAAAATTTGCTGTGCCAATACTTTTTGTCGGCAGTGTAAATATCATTTAGTGTTTATTAATTGACGTATTTTCATCTTACCTATAATATAGACATAATGTGTAAATTAAAGCAAAATACTGCAGCGACTGTGCTAAGTTGGTATTTTATAATAAAAAGCAATAAAATTTTGTAAAGTTTTGCCTTTTATTATAGCATTTTGGGCAAAAAATACTAGTTATATTTTTTGTTTATTTTTGAAGGAAAAAATAAAGGCAAACATTTCCTAAATTTTTTTTTGTTTTTTTTTTTTTTTTGAGAAAAAAAGTTAGTCTATTTTTGAGAAAAAAATACCAGCAAGTTTTTCACTTTGATTTATTTTTTGGCATTCATAAGACCAAAGTTAAGACAAAAATCCTGAGCTATCACGAACAAAAATAACGAAAAGTACCAATAGGCGTGGAAGTTCCCACAGCATCCCGTAAAATTCCAAAAAAAACCCTGAATTGTCACGAAGAGTCTCTAAAAAAATGAAAGAAGAAAAAAATCGGAAAAACTTTCGAATTCTCGAGAAATAAAATAATAACAAAGAAAGCGAAATTTCTCGGAAAGTGTCAAAAAAAATCGTGTACAGCCTCTTAAATACGAAGAATCCTGAAAATTCGTCAATAACTTAAAAAAAAATACGAAGAGTCCCTATGAGTCTTGAAAAAATACCGAAAATATTCGAAGGAATACAAAAAGAAATAAGCCTACGAAAATCATTGGAAAAAATCCCAAAGAATTANTTTTTGAGAAAAAAATACCAGCAAGTTTTTTACTTTGATTTATTTTTTGGCATTCATAAGACCAAAGTTAAGACAAAAATCCTGAGCTATCACGAACAAAAATACCGAAAAGTACCAATAGGCGTGGAAGTTCCCACAGCATCCCGTAAAATTCCAAAAAAACCCTGAATTGTCACGAAGAGTCTCTAAAAAAATGAAAGAAGAAAATAATCGGAAAAACTTGCGAATTCTCGAGAAATAAAATAATAACAAAGAAAGCGAAATTTCTCGGAAAGTGTCAAGAAAAATCGTGTACAGCCTCTTAAATACGAAGAATGTTGAAAATTCGTCAATAACTTAAAAAAAAAATACGAAGAGTCCCTATGAGTCTTGAAAAAATACCGAAAATATTCGAAGGAATACAAAAAGAAATAAGCCTACGAAAATCATTGGAAAAAATCCCAAAGAATTAAGTACAAAGTCTACCGAATATTCCCGAAAAAAAAAAATCTTGAAAAATCTCAAGGTGTCTCGAAAGGCAAAAAGTCTCCAAACAATACAAATGATTATCGAAAGAGACTAAGAAGAAAAGTTCTAGAACGTCCTTAAAAAACACAAAAAAAACTTTAGTACGAAAATTCAGAAATGTTTAGAAAATATTCCAAAGTAATTAAATAGGTGAACTCCTATGAGTCTCGAAAAAATACCGAAAATCTTCGAAAAAATACCACCACAAAAAACTCACAAAAGCAAGGAAAAAATCACAAAAAATTAAGCACAAAGTATACCGAAAATTCTCGTAAAACTCGTCGTCTCGAGAAAAATTAAAAAAAAATATTTCACGAGGATTCACAAAAAGTCTCAAAAGTAATTTACACGAAGAATACTGTCTCGAAAAAAATCCCAAATAAAATTAAGCAACACGAATACAAAGTCTCCAAATAATTCCAAAAAAAATTAAGTAAACGCCCGTNCTTTAGTACGAAAATTCAGAAATGTTTAGAAAATATTCCAAAATAATTAAATACGTGAACTCCTATAAGTCTCGAAAAAATACCGAAAATCTTCGAAAAAATACCAAATGAAATAAACTCACAAAAGCAAGGAAAAAATCACAAAAAATTAAGCACAAAGTATACCGAAAACTCTCGTAAAACTCCAAAAAAAATAAAAGAAGGACGCCTCGAAAATGCCGCGGCGTCTCGAGAAAAATTCAAAAAAAATAATTCACGAGGATTCACAAAAAGTCTCAAAAGTAATTTACACGAAGAATACTGTCTCGAAAAAAATCCCAAATAAAATTAAGCAACTCGAATACAAAGTCTCCAAATAATTCCAAAAAAAATTAAGTAAACGCCCGTAAATCCCTAAAAATAAAATAGTAAAATTTTGAAAAATCAAGAACTGTCTACACGAAGAATCCCGAGAAGCATAAAAAAAATTCCAAAAAAATTTACACAAGCTAACCCCGGAAAGTCTAGAAAAAATCCAGAAAAAATTAAACCTGGAGAATGGCGAAATGTCCCTAAATCCCTAAATATAAAAAAAGGAATTTTTTAAAAAAACCCGAAGTGTCCAGAAAAAAATTCTGCACAAAGCATCCTGGAGATCCTAAAAAATTTCCGAATAAATTAATGCAAATTTAGGCCCAAAAGTTTCGAAAAATTCCAGTAAAAAAAATTTGCATAATTCCGAAAGCATAAAAAAAATCCGAANTCTAAAAATAAAATAGTGAAATTTTGAAAAATCAAGAACTGTCTTGAAAGAAATTCTACACGAAGAATCCCGAGAAGCATAAAAAAAATTCCAAAAAAATTTACACAAGCTAACCCCGGAAAGTCTAGAAAAAATCCAGAAAAAACTAAACCTGGAGAATGGCGAAATGTCCCTAAATCCCTAAAAATAAAAAAAGGAATTTTTTAAAAAAACCCGAAGTGTCCAGAAAAATATTCTGCACAAAGCATCCCGGAGATCCTAAAAAATTTCTGAATAAATTAATGCAAATTTAGGCCCAAAAGTTTCGAAAATTTCCAGTAAAAAAAATTTGCATAATTCCGAAAGCATAAAAAAAATCCGAAAAAATTAAGACAAGTTGAATGCCGAAAAGCTTTGAAAAACTCAAAAAAAAAAAAAAATAATAAAACACGCAACCAAAACCAAACCAAAAAAGTTTTTCAAGAATTCCGAAAAAATATAAACACGAACAGTCTCGAAAATATTAAATACGAATCAACCCGAAATATTTTGAAAAGAATTCCGAAAAAATTTAACACGAGAAATACCGAAAATGGCCTTTAAATAGGCAATAGGGGCTGCAAGGATCAGTTGTGATTTTTAGTCTCACTGCCTAACTTTCGATCGCACATTGACATGTCAGAACTGTCATCGAAAGTGCAAGAACTGCCACTTTGCAAGCACAATGGCGCCGCTTAATTTCTAACAATGAACCCTGCACCAGAATTGCAAGGTCCTTGCGTATGTGTTAGATTTTGCCCAATGTAAGCTGAGATGACATAGGGCTCACTGGTCAAGAGCGAAACATAGTTGGTCTGTGAAATCGTTTCTAGGGTACACTTTCTTGCCAACTGGCCAGCCATACGATTTCCCGCAATGCCAATAGGACCTGGTATAGAAAGATGTCTAGTTAGTTGAAAAATGTTCCGATGCAATTAAGACCGATGCCAGGCATTCCCAGGCCAATTTTGGGCGCATCATTAACGAGCTCACTGTCCTGATTTCCGCTTCACGATCAGAGTATATATTCCCTCCCTTGAATTCTACGTCTCTCGCGTCTTTGCCTTAAAAATGCTGCAGCAGTCAGCAAACCTAAACTGGTTTTAGATACATAAGGGTCTTATGGAAGGAGATGTACTAACCATGGATTATTGTACCGGTAAGTACACGAGTACTTAACAAAATGCCCTGCCAGCTGAGGGTGAAGATATTTACTTGATA
>NW_016187517.1:0-4350 GCF_001687245.7 Rhagoletis zephyria
GAGAAAGTTGTATTCGATGTTGCGGGAATGCGTTCTGAAAATAGAAAAAAAGTAAACTTAAATTTATCTACAACCCAATAATGCAGCGGAATTTAAGAAGTGGATAAGTTTAATTCACATGGCTCCATATTTTTAGGCACACCTGTTACACATACATATGTATGTACTTATAGAGAAATCAGCGAATGAAAGTGTTTAATTTGTGTATGAAAAGTTACTAAAAATTTCGATGGAAAAGTAATCGCACCTTTTTGTCATCACACTGGAAGGCTAAAAATCTGTAACTCGAGAAAACTGCACTGCTTAAATCAGAATTTTGTAATACTTTGACTTCGGAAAATAAGTCTGAGCGACAATAAAAATTCTGCAAAGCTTTCCAAAGCAACAAAACTCATCTCATGCAAATTTCCTTGTAAGGAACCGTCCTTGCTGTGTTTAACGCCTATATAAAAGCGAATTAAAGGCTGCATCTTTTTGGAACTACCTCTGAATGGAAAAAGAACTATATTTTGGAAGCAACCAATCCCGACTGGGAACTTTTAGAATCTTCTATCGCGGAAGTTACTAATTCGATACATTTCTATGAAAATAATCGCCGATGGTATCGTTTTCTTCGAGTTCATATCCGCTGTCAAGAAGAACTCTTCCACCAATACGAAAGCGATACTGCAATTAGGAATTAATTCGATAAGAATGAAAGTAACTAATTTGTGCGATAGCGTCAGACGATTTAAAGAAGATTCTGTGTAGAGTTAAATAAGTGTTTGATTTAGGGTTGCCAGATTTTTTTTTTGCGCGAAAGCAGTACCTTAAACATAAAATATTTAAAAACGGCAGAGTACATGTTTTTTACAATATTTTGGTATACAATTAATAAAATGTAGTTCATAAAGCTTAGAATCCAGGACTCGAACGGTAACACTCGTTCACGGATCGAAAACCATACGAAGGAAAATTACGTGATATGTCAGTCGTATAAGCTGAATGGTATAAAAAGAACGTTCACGCACGTCGTAATTCGAAAAATGTAATTTTACGATACGGGTAATACGATATTGTATGTGACGATTCGAGCCCTGCTCTCAAGAAAAATCACAAGAAATATTTTCCATTATTTCTATTGCTTGAAAAAGCACTTTGTTTTTGCTGTAAATTTTCTGCAAGAAATAAATATACGAGCTTTTTTTTTGTGAGCTGCAAACTGATCTAAGAAATTTTGATATAACGAAATTCCTTTTCCATTTCTTGTGCGTCATTTTATGTGAATTTTTCGTTTTTCTAAAGAGCTGGCAACAGTTCTAAAAAAATAAAAATGTTATTAATTTTAACATAAATTTCCACATTCATATTTAGTATAAAATACCCTTTTCATATTATTATACACTGGAGCCAATGAATTACACAGTGCTACAAAAAGGAAGAAAGGTATTTTTGAGTAAAACAAGAACCGAAATATGAAATTTGTCAAACACCTCCAAAATCTTCATTTTCCCTTTAAAACACGGTTTTTCGTACTTTGGCGCAGTTATAAGCCTGTAACTTAATTGATTGTGAACCGAGTTTCAGTTTATTACCGGATTTAGAAAGAAGATATACATATTTGTGAATAAAGAAACCTTGAGAGATCTGTGTGTATTTATCCTGCAAACACATTTATTTTTTACTATCGCCTTTTTTCAATTTCGGTAAGGTTTTTACGCACTATTTTATAAGAAGACTATAATAGTCTTAAATTGGTTCTAAAACTAAATATAATAATGATGCAAGTTTTATGAGTTATTAAACTTTTTATAAAACAAAATTTTTGCAAAGATATTATTTTTGGCTATACAACTCAAAAATGTTTGCTTGACCGTTGTTTTCATAATTTAGCATCATCAGTTTCTAATTGTCGTTACCAGGAATATTCTAATATCATCTTTATTTTATTTTTTCCTTCGTGTTTTAAATGTAGCTATTTCTTGGTGAAAGTGTTAGCCTTGTTCATCACTGAACTGGCCCAACTTATGTGGGAAGCAGTGCAAATGCGAATGAAGGAAATGCATTTTTATGGACATGTTTTTATTTTAATATGAAGTTTTTTATGGGTCGCATAGTACGGCCATCCCGACAGCCGCATCAAATAGGCTGGAAAGCGCTTTAAATGTCCAATTGGTTAAAGTTGAAAATGTTGTCCTACCACCACTGCATTTAAAGCTAGGATATATGAAACTATAGGGGTACTCTCGCAGCCTTGCAAAGCCCTTGCACGGTGCATTGAGAGTAACAGTATCCACAATTGACTTGAAACAATTGAAAAATTATTATACGATTTTATAATGCAAGTACAGGGTGGCCACTGTTTACCTTCAATCTTCAAGCAGATGACAAAATAGCATCATCGTCGAATTTTCTAATTCTTTCAGAGACGTTGGTGGATAATGAGAAAGCTTTAGATATTCGTAATTTTGATATGGTCCAATATAAGTCCAGTGACGAGAGTGGCGGAGCTGTAATCCACCGTAACACACATGACGGAGTTCGTATAGTTTTCCACAAATAGAACTCAATGCACAAAAACTGGAATCAATGTCTGTTCAAATTTGCTTGTGAAAGCAGGTTGGACCATGAGAGAACAGTTATATTTGTGGTAATTTATATTTCACCCAATCAACCAGTAAATAAAATTGTTAAATTAATTCACGAGAGCTTAATAAAAATATACACCAGAAGTACAGCGGACCCTTAAAAAAGACTCCAGGAAATTTCCTATGATTTTATGAAGGTTTCACTTCTATCGGATGTGCACTGCACGCGTATGTTTTTTTTTTTTTAATCACGTACTTAATATACGAATACATCTCGAACCAATGTTGGCAAAGGGGTGGCGGAAATTTATTTTAAAATACTCTATCACACTTCGAATGGTTACTCACCAAGCGTCTCGCAAAGTACGCAATTTTCAGCTTCAGTCTCATAACGGCCCAAGGCTTTCGTTGTTGAAGTTGCACTCTGCGCACCGTTTTTATCTACCGCACGCTCAATTAGACACCGGCTACTATATAGAGGCGTCCAATTCCAGTAGGGCAACAGCTGTAGCAACACCAAACGTCCAATGGCGCTAACAAACCAACTAAATTCTTCGGACCAGTTATAGAGTAAATAAAAGGCGGCCATCATAGCCAACAAGACGCCCAGTAACACGTAACATCTGTTGTTGCGACGATGCAACAGCGGCTGACATATGGCACGCATTTCTTTGGAGGTAAATCCTTGCTGCTTACATTCGCCGAAGAAGTCAGCAAATTCCTTCTCCAATTGCTCCATGATGACGCGTCTGCACGCGAACACTATGCTGCCACAAGTAAACGTTGAGCGCCACAAGTGGTTTTCGCTACTGAATAACATGCAACGCAGCATTGCTGCCATGGACTGCCACCGCACATGCGCTTTGCGCACATGACTGGCTGCTGGCGCATTTGGCGATAAGCGAGTTAACGATTTTAAATTGAATTTAACACTTCATTGCATGCGAAATTGAAATTGAAAGCGAAGTGCCGCTTTGAGTTAAGGAGGACAGGGCGAAAATAATAAGAATTGAAATAAATAAATTAAAGTGGAAATTATAAAAAAGCCAAAGGGAGACCAGAAAGCTTTAGCGAGTATGTACATTAGGGTGGTCCAAAATAAGTAAAGTCAGAATTTTAGTGCTCTCACCCTCTAGGAATGTTATATATCGAAAAATTATAAACTTCTATTTTTTTTGAAGTCAAAAAATATTTAGAGGTCGCTCAAACCATGATAAAAACATAGCAAGGTATAACCGTTCTCTCAATTTGTCGGCCATGATTTTTTTTTGAAGTTTGCCAACATTTTAAAATCATATAAAAGTGAAAACAAAAAATTGAAATTGTTCGAAATTGTTGTTGCTTGAGATTGAAAATGAAAATGTGTGTGTGAGTTTGTGAGTAAATTTAAAAATTAAATTGTTTGGAAACGTCAAGAATTTTAAAAGTGACTCTCAGCGGTTCTACCTTACTATATTTTTATCATGGTTCAAACCGCTTGTGGAAATGGTATGGAATTCTTGAAAATCAATATTTTTTCGATCGGAAAACTCTGGTTTTCTCCAGGAGACTTCCAATAACAATACCCAATTGTTTATTTAACCATTTTTATACCCGAGCGCACTTGTGCACAAGGGTATATTAACTTTGTTCACATAACGGTTGTTTGTAACAGGCAAAACGAATCGAGATAGATATAGACAAATGTATACATAAATTATCAGAATGAAANTTCTCCAGGAGACTTCCAATAACAATACCCAATTGTTTATTTAACCATTTTTATACCCGAGCGCACTTGTGC
>NW_016187518.1:0-4350 GCF_001687245.7 Rhagoletis zephyria
ACTCATGGAGAAAAATTTGCGTTATTCGAAAAGGGGACATGGTTACTCCTGTAAAAATTTACTGTTTTAAACTGCTTATCTCTAGAGGTGTTCATGGTAGAGTACTGGGACTTGGTACTGGGGTATGTAAAATCAATTCTAAATTCATGGAAGAAGATTAGGGTTAANTCTTGAGGCATTTGCTACAGTAATGAGAAGTGGTATTTTATCAAGGCCAGGTTACTAAATTTGAGTTGGAAATATTAGAACCCGCCGTGGCACCTCCAAGAAGGTTACACGTTCACGCATTGTATACCTGGAACCATTTTAAAGTAAACTTAGAGGGATTGATATCTTTCGTATGCCTAGCGCGCAGACGAGATTTTATAATTTCATAGTTTTAAACGGCCTAAATACCTTAACTCGCTTAAAAAATAACGAGCTATAAAAAATAACGAGCTATAAAAAATAACGAGCTATTTGTATAAAAGCGCGGGGTGAAACCCGCAGGTATAAGCTAGTACATACATATATGCACAATTGTATGCATAAATTTGCAATTTCGTAATAACTAGTGTCTTCTTTCTGACACTTCTTGTTTTTCAATCAGTTTTCTGGGGCATTTTCGTAACACGTCTTTAACACAATTCACCTTTACCTCATTTCTTGTTGTCACTACTAACTTTTTGTACACATTTTTTCGTAGTCATATTTCTTAACATTTCTGGCGCACGCTTCCCCAACCACACAATAAGCTGCGCCCACCTGTGTATTTGTAGGTCTTTAGGTACACACTATTTAGTAGGCTACTCTGTCATATTGCACCGTAACGTATCAGTTTCCATGGTACTCGTAGCAGCAATTTGATACGTTTCGAATGTTCGCTTCGTTGCTTCATAAATTAGCTGCGCGCTAAGGTGTCAGTTGCATAGCTGGTTGATGTTAAATGTTTCTTTGGTTAGTTACATGTGTTGTTTTCTGACTTAGTAGGTTGACATTTCTTGTTTGTAATGTCTACGTGCTCTGCAATTGCTGGTGGTAAATAAATGTATACTCGTATTAGCGCAGCGACAGTGGTACTAACTTACTCCACTTTGTGCTTTGAAAAGAATTAAGCCATAAAATAAATGGCATGAAATTTCTCAAGTGTATGCGCTACTTTCCACTTTTATCCATTGTCAATATGTATGTCAGTAAAGAATAGTAAGACTTTCGCAATAACTAAGTGGTTTTACTGGTTTTAGTATGACACTATAAAATTTTAAATTCCAGCCAGTGGTGGCTACCATAAAGGTGGAGTTAGACATAATTTTAACTCAAAAAGTACTTCGGTATTGTAAAAGATTCATGAAAGTAATGTTTCATCACTGTGGTTCAGTTAGGGTAGCCAGATATTTTAGTGAGATAATCAGTACAGTTGGGATCAAAAATCAGTACAAAGCCATACAAATCAGCTCATTTTTAAACGTGTTTTTCGTTTATTAACATCATAACAACCAAATAACAGCGCTTTAATTTAACAAAAAATAAGTAATAGATGTTAAATACGTATAGTATTATCAATATGAAAATTCATTAGTTTAAAACAAATCAAAAGTAGTAAAATCTATTGACATGTTCTAAAAATGTTTGCGTTCCCTACTTAATTTAAATTTTTATAAAAATATACATAGTTAATTCTATAACAAAAACCATGTAAGTAGAAGTCTCAAACTTTCTAGAAAATTTGTAAATTTTGAAAAAAAATAAAAAATCATCAAAATATAAACTTTTTGATCCAAATCTTTAAAAAATTTCGTAGTACGCAGTTTTGTAGCTCATTCAGTTTCAGTAAGAGGCGACTTTGAGTCAGAATTTGTTTGCATATTTTAAGCTACAAATTTAAAGCATATTTAGTGGGTGTGCTTATTAAATACAACATAAACATTAAAATGTTGCCGGAAAGGTATAATACCGAATTATTGCTAAACGAGTTTTCGAGTACGAATTTAATTGAATAGTGCTAAGCTACATATATCACATCCAAGAGTCGGTAGTTTGCACCTTTTCTAAATTTTTGAAACTTACATTGCACAAGAAGCACAAAATCAGCAGTACTCGTCTTCAATTTGAAATACTAAGTCTGTTCCAGGAGCTTCCCGATTTGCCGATTTTTACAGAAAGTCGCTCCTGGGCGCCACCGTCCAAGTTCAGGCATAAAAATGTTGAAACATTTTATCAACGGAATCAAAATAATGAGAGTTTTGGGAGCATTTTCAAATCGGTTAATCTCACGTATCCTAGTATTTTCTGAAATATCTTGAAAGAAGTCTTAAAAACTTTAAGTAAAGTTTTAAGTTAAAATATAATAAATTTCAAAGTTTCGATGGAAATCCAGTAACTTATTTCATGCGGCATCCTAATGTACATACTAGGGTTGTTGTGGATATTCATTAATTTTAACATTCGCATTCGCATTTGCAATAATCAATGCGGAGCTTTTGCGAACGCGAATGTTGTGCAAAACGTATATATGGCAAACAAAATGACAAATTGTAGCCAATATTTTTGTCAGTGGTCATGGGAGTATTTGTGTGACAAAACTGGTCAAATGTCATATTTATCAACTTTGATAAAAATGTCTTAAAACATATTATTTCTTAAGCTACATACATATATAACTAAGCTATCAACCGGGCAGTCATACAAGTTCCAACTTCTACTTGACTTTTGACGTGAAAGAGAACATAGCATTTTTAACAATATTTCTTTCCGTGTTTTAAATACCTGCATTGGTTTATTTCTTTATTATGATTTTTTTGGATCAATCTTAAAAAAAACTTCTAGACACAAAAGAAGAAAGTGTGCGCTGTAAGTCTTAACCAAATTTTCCTGATTTGGTTTTGATGTTTCTTAAATTCGTTTCAATCATTTAAAATGGGGCTCTTTGGGGAATTTATTTTTAGCAACCATTTTAAGAACAGTAATTTTGTTTACTTGGCGGGCAATGTTTTTTTTCATAGGGATATACAGTGCAGCCTTGGCTAAAAAACTTCTGTGGTAAAACTGTCCCTTCTTTGCTATTTAAAGTCAAAGCGTAAGCTCCTTCAATAGGGATTTCCAGCAGAAATGATCAACGTCTGGCTATAAAGAGGATCGATGCTCAAATAATTAAAAAACTGTAGGTGTGATCTTTAATAAGATAAGAATATAAAGAAGCAATATTAAAAAAAAATTGCAATATTCTGATCCGATTCCGTTGGCAGCTATGACTTTGGAAACAGAATTTTGTTCAAATTATTTATTCCTGAAAAATAATAATTTATTTTCCATATACACCTATTTAGCTCGCTATAAGCACACATTTTTCAAACTAGTCGCTGAAGAAAGTATTAAAATGAATTACAAAAACTTAAATCGAAAAACGCTGACAAAGTTACAGATTCCCCAAATTCTGAAACAGCCAAAGGAATGAGGATGAATAATTCTTTTTAAAAAGCTTTGGAAAAACCTGACATATCTGGATTGGTTTGTAAGCGCTGTTTAAACAAAGATCTCGTCATTATGCTAGATTCGAATTTTTTCTTAAAAATACTTGGCATCCGCATTCGATTCCACATCCGCGGATGTTAGATATACGCATCGACATTCGCATCTGCGGATGTCTAAAATTCCATATTCGCAACATCCCTAATACATACATATCTACATATCGTGTAGAGAATTTGTTTTGTCCATTCTTTCCGTATATGTAGTATGTACGTGGATGTAATTGTTAGTCTTGTTAATAGAAATGTGAGACATCTGTTAACGTACATAAGCAACAAAAACAACGCCAACGTAATCAATGTAAATAAAAAAAAGCTGCACGTAAGCAGCGAAGAGGTTGTACAAAGTAATCATCGGTCTAAAAATGGTTAATAGAAATGCGAGGAGGTATAAACAAAAAAAAACCGACACACACCTTTATTGGTTATAAAAATAAACAACAACAAAAGAGCAGCAATAACAGCAGAAGCTTCAATGTGTGTCAAATGAATGCGGAAACGGGGTCAAATATAAAAATAAACTTCTATTAACCAAATGCGGTAGTCAGTCAACAAGTAACAACAGCAAGAAAAGCCCATTCAATAATCCCCAACAAACAACAACTATTTAGCAACGGCATGTAGCACATGCCCAACTTTTTCCCCACGCTGCAATGCTGACCATTAATTTGGCTGCCTGCCACTTGAGGCTGCTGATAACGTACAGAATCACTGTTAGGAGCCATGTGTTTGCAGTTACTTATGTACTTATGTACATATAGAACGCTTCTTCGATTGCGGTAAACGATGCTACTGGCATCAAGTGCTAAGCGCAAGGTTGCATGCCATAGCGGAAAGCACAAGC
>NW_016187520.1:0-4350 GCF_001687245.7 Rhagoletis zephyria
TGGCTATATCTAAATTACTTGTTAAGATAAAGTTTAGTAAAGACTCACCACTTTTGTTGGTATCTCCACTCCCCCATACCGTATTGTGCGTATTGGCATCCGCGCCTATAGCGAGTGGACGTTTCGCCTTCTTGGCCTCTGCCACCATCCTCCGGAGCCCGTTTGGTGGCGCCTCCTCGTCGTGAGGCATGTAACAAGATGCAAGGAGTATTGTGTCATCCTTGCCATCCTTCACAGCTACCACCGTCAGGTCGTCTGAAGAGAAATTAAGATCAATATAAGAGTATACTTTTCTTAACCAGTATAGCTGTTCTTACCCTGTTTGTTGCACTCGGGATGTTCGTGTGGTATGTTTGCGACTTTAGTCCAGATACCACGTTTCCCGATGCTATCCATGGCTCCTGGACTAACGCCGCATCGTAGCCGATCCTCTCTAAATTGAGGAGGAGCTCGGCAGAGGCGAACCTTGCTTTTATGCAAGTTTATCTGAAGAACCTTCACTGCAAGGATCAGGATTCTTCTCGGGGTCGGGTAGAGTCTCCAGTTCACCCTTCTCGGTCTCCTAGAGCTTCAAGGTGGCCTCCAGGATCTTTCCCAGATCCTTATCAACCTCTCGCTCGTCCAACGTATTTTCATTGTTATCGGCCAGGTTTCGCTTCTTCAGGCGAAGGTATACGCTACCTTCGCCCCACGCCATTTTCCCGAACCTAGCGTACAATATGTCTTCGGCCGGCTTATTTATTTGGAAGATGTAGTTTTGGCTGCCATCCTCTTTACTGGAGTTGGTGACCTTTAACACCATCCAATCTCCCGTCGGCACGTCTGGATTCTGTCTCTGCAGAAGCCGTAGCGCATTCTCCGGTCAATATCAATAGGAAAAACAACATATTTTTCTTTTGTTTTTATTTTTTTTTATTTTGTTATATATTCTGCTGTAGGTGGTCCCATATTCGAACTCCGTCAGACATAACTTCAAAATAATAATCTGAAATTTCGATCTTGCTTTAGTTGTCCTCAATTCGAAAAAGTATATGCGAAGTGCAGAATATTTAAATAGAAACGCGTTGAAAGAAAACAATCTTACTTACTTGTACACTTGTTTCAAGTTAGCTTTTTGTAGCTAACAACGGGTTATATATTTTATAGAAACCAGCAAAAAAAGTTAACTACAAGTATTTTGTTTTTTATCAATTGATAATTTTTTCAGCAGGGGACTTGTTCGAGCGCACACAGTGACATCAATTGCACGCACACTACAATAATGCCCTGCCGAGGCTGCCACCTCTCGACTACGGTGATCATCCGTCCTGTATTATACGGCACAGTCCTCTTTTTTTGACCCATTGTCCTGGCAATTTATTTATTTTAAGCGGGACGTCAAATGTTCTGTATTTCTTTTAATGTCCTGTATTTGTCCCGTATTCGGTGTTTTTGACGCCTTAACAGCTCATTGAAATTATGTTGGTATATGATCGTAATTTTCTCCATAAACAGTTATTATTTCTAATCTGAATGCCGGTGTTTCGATTCGAGGAATACATACAGTGACCAAAATATAAATTGGGACTCGAAACTTTAGCAAGGCAATTTTTTTATTAGATTATTTAATGTTTATTACTTTTTATGAAAGTAAAGCTCTTTTTCTAACAAAAACCATATAATAGGTACTGTTTAGGCGCGACTGCTAACAGCAGACGCCTTCTCAACTGCCATGTAATAAAATTTTCTTAAGTTATAATTTGATGGCAGTTCAAAATATGCTCGGCCCAGTCTAATGCATCCTCCGGACAACCAAGGCGCATCAATACAAGGTGGTGTTGATTGATCAGCTGGTTGGATATTTTTGTCTCTACACCAGTACAGGAGAATGTCATCCAAGACGAAGCGGCGCAACTTTAGGATGGCAACAAAAGAAAATGATGAAAATTATCTCCTGTTCCCTTTCGTTTTGACATCCTTCTGTACCAAAAAGCAATAACAAAATACACGGGGCTTTTACTTATATGCAATCAACACCACCTTGTATGGATACGCCTTGCGGACAACCATCGGCAGCAACCTAGGACTCTGCATGGCTTACAATCTTGCAGAGGTGGTAAAAGAACTTTACCATTATCCACAGTGCCGACCCACCATTTTTGCACCAATAAATATTTTTTTTATATAAATACATACATATGTACATGCAAACATACTGGTCTTCCATCTCACTGAGTTATTCAAATGCCGAATTTCTAACTTTGTGCAAAAAACTATACAAATTAATTCTGCAATGTTTCACCAAAATTTAAAACTCTTTTAATTAGAATCTTTAGAAAAAAATTTGGTTTGCAGTTTTGCACCTCATTAAAATTGAGTATAACAACGTGCTGCTTATTTGCTTCTCTTTTAAAAAATGGTGGAACATACTTTGTATGAAAAAGATGCGCAACATCAACAAAAAAAAAATTTAAATTAACCGTAAGTCTTAGCGACTTCAAAATTGCACTTTATTATATTAAAATTTAAAGATTTTTTTTTAACAAATTTTGCAAAATTTCCTACAAATTTGTGATGTTACTACAAGGATGTTGTCTCAGGGCTAATACACCTAGAATAATTGAAGAAGGCTTTAAGATCTGTAAGTTTCTATGGAAAAAACTATATTTTGTCCCGTATTCGGCTTCCACAAATATGGTCACCGTAGATATGACGAAAAATGTCTCGCGTATTATGCATTCATATGTACATACATACATAGATTACTAAAAGAAAAACAGATCCACACTAACTGCAATGAACATATGTACATATGTATGTATGCATTTACATACATACGCTGCGATTAGGTTATAAATATTGTGACATCTGTTAACGAAAGCCGAAATACCTACACACATAATTTTTGTCTCCTTCTCTCACTTCCAGCGCATGCACGTGTTTGCAAAATGATGACGAAGTGCTTTTGTATGGAGAATCATGTATGCCCATATATTTCAATCAAATAAACATACTTACAAGATATCAACCAAAACTTCCCATATACCAAACGAAAGCAAACACCTTGAGTTTTTGATTAAAGAAAACAAAAGCAAAACCATTCGAGCGGTTTTCGAGCATTTCGGTAATAAAAAAATGTGCTAATTTTTTTTTTCTTAAAATGCTCAATATCAGTTGAATTTATATAAAATCTGTACACGATAATATTTCAATTGCTCCAAAGAACCCATATACCGAAAATGAAAGTTATATCTGGAAATCATAAATTGTTGGGCACTTTAAAGGCTCAAAATTTACCCCAAAATAAGCCAATATTTACCGTTGTTTCTACGACAGAAACCGAATTGTTTACTTACAAAAATGAATCTGTCGAAAGGCTTGGAATTTTATCTTTGAAACGCCACACTTTTCTCTTGGAATTGCTTCATTAGTTCTCGTGCAATGGGCGTTTTCATGAAGCTCTAAAAATAACAACTACAACATTTGAGCATAGCCTCCATATCAAAACGTAAGATGTATCCTACGTCAAAAAAAGGTTCCGTACGTCATGCGGACTGCGCCCCTCGTGTCGGTTTTGCAAAGCGATGGTCAAAAGAGTTCAAAGAGCCTTATGTTACAAAAGCTCTTTTTACCACTTTACTTAGACCTGTATTAGAATACGGATCTATTGTTTGGAATCCCCGCTACCAAGTTCATTGAGAAAGGATTGAATCAATTCAAAAACAATTCTTGCTTTTTGCATGGCGTGATTTTAACTGGGATTCCGACTACAATCTCACCCCTCGCACTAGTCGTCTAAAGCTCATAAATTTGCTGCACTTGCAAGTCATAGATAAATGCTAGGTATAATATTTATCGTAAAATTAATGACAGGCTTGATCAATAGCCCGGCCCTTCTGGCTGTGGTAAATTTTTATGTCCCCTCTCGATTGTCAAGACACTTTCGACTTCTATTTTTGAAGCCATGCAAAACTAATTTTGAACTAAACGAATCATTCCGTTCTTTCTGTCAAGATTTTAACTCTCATTCCAGCACCTTTGACATATCGGACTCGATTTGTGCTATAAAGCAAACTATCATTTCCACTCTCAATAACTGAAATACTATCTTTAGCATATCCAATCAGCTGATGAATTTGATTCTGTAGCTGAAAAGTTTTAGATCTCGACACTTAACAAACTCCTGTTTCCACGACTCGGCACGAAAAGACAAAAGAAATAACAAAAAGGGTCCGTACGGCATGCGGACTGCACCTCTCATGTCGGTTTGGCGAGAAAGGAGGGTAAAAACCGTTGGCATTAATGTACATGCATATGTATGTATGTGTAAAAATATATGTACATTAGACTGCATCACTCCCCATACAAAAA
>NW_016187521.1:0-1523 GCF_001687245.7 Rhagoletis zephyria
TTCGGGCGCGAAACAAAGCCGTAATTTTTGCTGGCGATATCACCAAAAAATTTACGGAGGCTTCCCTCGCAGCCGCGAAATTGATGAGCGGCAAGGTTCGGGAGACGCGTATGACGTCTAAGGGCGAACTGGTCGTTGAAGTCGACAACGACGCTGATTTGGCGACTCTTTCGAGCCTGGGGTCTCTGGCTGGGGTTCCCGTGACTGCCCGGGTTTCGACACCGCGCGTCATCACAAAGGGTTCCGTCTGCGGAGTCCATCGGTCCATTCCNGGCTCGTCGGAGTTACAGAGGCTAACCGTGTGAAGGCTCGCGATGCCCGGCTAGGTGCGCTCGTGAGGACCGACCGGGTCATCTTGACATTCGGCGACGGTGTTCAGATTCCTCAACAGGTGTGCATCGGTCTGTCGGTCCACGCCGTCATTGCCTTCCACGAACCCCTGCAATGCTATCGGTGTAACCGCTTCGGCCACATCTCGAAGAACTGTGATAAGACCGCGGACATGTGCCGTAGGTGCTCAGGGGAGGGGCATCTGTCGAAGAGCTGCTCCAATGCCGAGCGATGCATCAATTGCGGTGGGCCTCATTCCGCGAGATTTGGGTCCTGTCCGGTCCGCCTCCGCATTCTTGATGCGTGGCGGCGCTCGATGACTCCCACGGATACTGCAGCCTCGAGCTCTGTGCCCGTGGTGCAGCCCGTGCCCACTATCGACGCGCACGAGAACTTTCGTAACGGAAGGTCCTACGCGGGAGTTGTTCGTAATGGGATGAAGCTCCCTTCACCTCAAACGCCGACCGCTCGCCCGCCCCCGGCATCAGCTTCCGTTCGTGGCGCTGGGGCCGTCGCCGCTCCCGCGCTTTCAGCTTCATCCCGGGGCCCCCAACCGGCGCCCTCGATCGCTGCTGCTGCTGCTGCTGCTGCTGCCGCGGCCGCCATTCCGGAGTCTCGGTCGCCGCCGCTCGACATCGAGGCTCTCACCAACACGATTACCGACCGGGTCATCGAGATGGTCACTTTGACGCTTGATGAGATGATCGTGTCCACGGTGACAAGGGTCATGGAGAGCCTACTCCCGAGGATTGTGAACGCAGTTTTCGCGAAATTGCGCGCCTCTCCATCGCTTCTCTCAGACCTGCCGCCGCAGGCCTCCAGTGGCGAGTCGGCCCGGAGACTTCCAGGCCCGACCGCTTCGACTAATCGTGCTCCGTCGCCAAGATCACCGTCACAATGATGCCCGCCGGACAACCTGAGGGATCAAGCCTAGATCCCGCTCAGCCCTCTACGTCGGCATCTACATCAACACCCACCGTTCCATCGCCCCAGCTCCATGCCTGCCCTTGGTGCGACTACACCACGCCTTCCAAGAAGGGCCTCTCCACCCATACTGGGTATCGTCACAAGCGCGAGAAGCAGGCGTTGGCTTCGTCTACTGCGTCCCGGTCGGCTCCTTCCCCCGCCCCCAGCCGGTCCGTCCGCTCCAGTGCCCAACCAGCGCCTTCGTCAACAGCCGCATCTCTGCAAAC
>NW_016187521.1:1589-2025 GCF_001687245.7 Rhagoletis zephyria
CAGCTCTGCTTTCTCAAGATGCATCGCCCACTGATCGTCATTCCGCCTAAACGAGCTCGGCTTGTTCTTGCCAGCAAGCTGCTCGAAGTCCTGGAGGACATTTCTGCAACGAACTCGCCGTCCTCGTGGGCCTCTCTCCTACTCTTCGGCTATAAGACGCTACATCTCGACGCATCCAGGGGCGACAAGGTCCAGCAGATCAAGGACAACGTTCTTGCTTTCTCTGAGCCTGTGCCAATGGTGGCTGCACGTCGGAACCGTGCCCCCCGTCGCTCCTCTGATGAGGCCGCTGCCCGAGCCGCTGAGCACCGGTTGAAGACCTTCGCTGATGTCACGGGCGCTGTCCGAATCCTCGCGTCGGATGAGAGTCTCGTTGCACCAGACGCCCCCGGAGCTTTCGACGAGATGCTGGCGAAACACCCAGTGGCGGACCCGC
>NW_016187521.1:2103-2376 GCF_001687245.7 Rhagoletis zephyria
GAAGCGCTTCCGCAAGGGAGTTGCTGGTGGCCTGGACAGCATCACTCCCGTGCACCTGCTAACCATTGTGGATTTCTCCCCTGATCTCCGACGTCGTCTTCTTTGTGCGCTGGCAAGGGTGTGCACCTCGATCTTGGCTGGGACCGTTCCCGACGAGATTCGCGACGCTCTATTCGGCGCCTGGCTCATCGCCCAGACCAAAAAGAGCGGCGGTCTACGTCCCATCGCCATCGGCTCAATCTTTCGCCGTCTAGCCACGAAGATTGCTCTTCG
>NW_016187521.1:2452-2706 GCF_001687245.7 Rhagoletis zephyria
GGGCCGCGTCAACTTGGTTACGGCACCAGTTCGGGCGCCGAGGCAGTGGTTCATGCAACTCGTAGTTTTCTGCAATCCACCTCGGAGAGCACCCTCGTGAAGATCGACTTTTCGAACGCTTTCAATAGTCACTTCCGTGGACCTATGCTCCTTGGTGTGCGCGAGTTCGCCCCAGAACTCTACACGTTGTGTCACTACGCCTACGCGCGCCCGACGCCACTCTTCTTCGGCGAGCGCCGCATCGACTCCCAGTC
>NW_016187521.1:2761-4349 GCF_001687245.7 Rhagoletis zephyria
AAGTCTCGTCTGGCTGTGTCGTACCTGGACGACCTCACGATCGGCGATCCTGACCCTGACGTTGTGGCGGCCGACCTGCGCGTTCTCTTCGGTGCCGTCTCCACCACAGGTCTTCGTGTCAACATTTCAAAGTGCGAGGTGTATCGCCAGGGAGTGCTGTCCGCTGAGTTCGCGGGCCTCCCGGACGAGTTCGAAGGCTTCGGTTCGTGTGGCGAGCAGGACCTCAACCTGCTAGGTGCGGCAGTTCTCCCTCAGTCTTGTCCGGGACTCCTTCATCGCCTGAACGCACGTCTCTCAGGGATGCTATCACGCCTTCCGCTGCTCAGCTCGCAGGCTGCCTTCTTCCTGCTGCGACACTCGCTCGGCGTACAGCGGATTGCTTTTGCACTCCGCGCCAGCCCAGCGTTTGCCGCACCGGACGCGCTTGCCGAGCTCGACACTACGCTCCTCCAGTGCGCTCAGGCCTGCCTTCGGGTCGTACTCGACGAACCATCTTCCGAGCAACTGCGACTGCCTGTGGGTGCAGGTGGCCTAGGACTCCGAGCTCCCTCGAACCTGGCGCTACCTTGCTTTCTGGCATCGTCGTTCGCCTGTAAGGAGGTGGTCCAGAGCCTTTTGGGCGAGGAGACGCCGATCGCGCAGCAGAGAGAAGCTCTCTCGGAGTGGAACGGGCGTTTCGACGAACGGCCTCTGGAGGAGGACGAGGGAAAACAATCGGCGTGGGACAAGATCACAGTGGCGAAAGCCCAGTCCCTTCTAAAACGCCGATTTGATGCCGACCCCGCCGGACTCGTTCGTCTTTCCCATGCCGCTGGCCCGCAGAGTGGTGCGTGGCTCCATGTCCGACCGGACGAGAACCTTGGCACCGTTCTCCCCGACGCAGAGTTTCGCATTGCTTGCAGCCTGCGTCTTGGTCTGGACTTGTATACAGCCCACTCTTGTCGGTGCGGCGCCGTGGTGGATTCGAGAGGTCATCACCAACTCAGCTGCAGGGAGAACGCCCTGTTTCGCTCGGCCCGCCATAATGCGGTGAACGACGTCGTCGTTCGCGCGATTCGTCAAATGGGGACCCCCGTCCGAGTCGAGCCCGCAGGCCTCTGCCCTGACGACCGGATCCGGCCGGACGGAATGACCCTGACCCCATGGGCGAGGGGCCGCCTACTTGTGTGGGACGTCTCAGTCCGAGACACCTATGCGGCCAGCTACGCATCCTTGGCGAGATCAGTAGGCGCTGTGGCTGCTAAGGCTGAGCGTGACAAACTCTCGCACTACGCCGCCATCGCGGAAAGGTTTCTGGTCAAACCCTTCGTCGTCGAAACATCCGGTGTGTGGGGAAAAGACGCTTTGGAGCTGTCCAGGGAGATCGGCGAGGCTTTGAGAGGTCGCACAGGAGAGAGCCGCTCCGTCGCCTTCTTGAGGCAGCGCGTTGCCCTCGAAGTTCAACGCGGCAACGCTCAGATGGTGCTGGACGGCATGCCCGGCGGTCGGGCTCTGGACGAGCTATATTATGTTTAATTTCATTGATTTTGTTCAGAGACAATCTACTCTGTGTTATATTGGAGTTCGCAAATAAATTATTATTATTATT
>NW_016187522.1:0-4349 GCF_001687245.7 Rhagoletis zephyria
ATTGTTCTATATCGAAAAAAATATACCCCTAGTTTTTTATTTTGAAATCAAAAAATATTTAGGGGGTGCTCAAAGCGCTCAAAGTTTTCCAAGTATTTTATATGGGGGAAAAACAACTTTTCGTAGAAATAGTGTAGAATTCTTGAAAATCAACAGTTTTCGATCGGAAAACTTTTCTTATCTTCAGGAGATTCCCAGTAATAATACGCAATTGTCTCTTTAACCATTTTTTCATAGCAACTATATTTTATAGGTCCTCCAAAACCCCTAGAAAATGCAATGGAAAAATCTTTAATCACAAAACATGGTTAAATAAACAATTGGATATTAATACTGGAAGTCTCCTGAAGAGAATCACGGTTTTCCGATTGAAAAATATTGATTTTTAAGAGTTTTATACCATTTCTACGAAAAATGGTTTTTTCTCCATATGAAATACATATAAAACTTTGAGCGCTTTGAGCACGTCCTAAATATTTTTTGATTTCAAAATAAAAAACTAGGGGTATATTTTTTTCGATATAGAACAATCCTAGGGGGTGCCGGCATTAAAATTCCAACTTAATTTTTTTGGACCACTCTAATGTACATACATGTAAATAGTAGAGTCATACATAGTTTTCTTTTCGTAAATCACTTTTTTATCTTTTGTGTTAATTTTTTAAGAACTCTTTTAAGACTACAGACTGTGCAAGTCCGTTTTAAAAGTGTGTCCAATTCAAGAAATTCCAAAAGTGATTGCAAGAGCAGTTACACCTTCCATGTAAAGTGACTTTCGAAAGCAGTTTTTATTTCCGAAGGTCAAACTTTCCGGCGCTACTTTTTGTCATTTACACAGTGAATGTAGTGGGTTCTACTTTCACATGTGTTAGCAGACATTTTATGCTTATAACAATATTACTGATCTGAAATGTTCGTTAAATATGCTAAAATACGCACAAAAGAACCACAAACTGTCTCATATTTTAATATTAAAATTGTTCATATCAGGAGAATACATAAATTTCCAGTATTTTTTTTTTTAAATGTGAGCCAACATTTTTAAAATCTTATACCAATTCGCCAAAATTCCTAACACACGGCAACACTGGATTGGTTTGACAACACTTGCAGCAATAATGAAAATTGCTCGTGGAGCACGAGCAAGTTGAAATAATTTCTCGAAAGCGAATTGCGTAATTTCAGTTGCAGTTACACCTTGCAAATTTTATTTCCGAACGTGATTTCTGGAAATCTGTAAAACGGGTATTTACACGTGAAAGTAGACTTTCCCTTTCGCATTTTGACAGCAAAATGTGAAGAAAAAGCGCTTGCATTGCCACGTTTAACCGCACCTTATTTCTTGAAAGCTAAAAAATAGTAGCACGCTCCATCATTTTCAAATTGTCGGTGAAATGTACGTTTCTCTGCTGACTGGGTACACATATATGTAAGTATGTACATATGAATTGACTCACACCCAGCAAGAAAATCTACTAACTTTGCAATTGATACCTTTTTATTTGACGCCGATGCTGCGAGCGAATTTTGTTTTTTGGATTTTAACATCCTTGCAGAAAATGTGCGATATATGGATGTATGTATGGGTGTATTATGCATGTTTGCGTATTGTTCTTTTTATGTTTTTGTTACTTCCAGATATGTATTTGAATGTAAGGGTGGTGCTAAAATTATGCAAAGCACTTTACACATGTATGTCATGGAGCAAAGTTTCTAACAAATTTAAAGCAGCTCCACATTCAAATATCTGGAAGAAACAAAACAATAAAAACAACAATGCGCAAACGTGCATACATCCATCCATACATACATATATCGCACATTTGCCGCAAGGATGATAAAATACAAAACACGAAATTGAGTTAAGTATGCAAAAATAGCAGCTACCTGTTCTTCTACAGTACTTTCCGTTTAAGCATAAGTCGAGTTAAGACGAGCCATATAAAAAAAATACACGTACTTTTCGTCGCTTAAAGAGAACTCACGGTTAATACGAACTAAGTTTATATACAAAATCGATGTTTCACTTGTTGTTCACCCAAGGTGCCATTGCTTTTGCTGCTCAACTATGGGTGCCGTAACTGAGCATTCTTTTACCGGAGCATCATCCTAGCGTACAGCATGTCCAAGCCATCGCAAGCGCTGAATTTCATGAATTTCATGTCATTGTACAATTCGCCATTCCATCTTATTAGATATTCATCGCCCACACGAATTCGGCCATTGATATTGCGTAGAATTATTCTACCAAAAGCCCCCAAAGCCTTCTCATCTTTGCTCGGCATCGTCGGTGTTGTTGTTCCATTTAAAAGAACAGCCATGTTAAGGAATTGTAGATTGTTGTTCGTTAAGAAAGAGCCCTGCTTTTCAATTACATATAACTGCCAAAACTGCCAACAGTAACGTGTCCGAATAAGCGAAAACTCTTTGTATGTTGCTAGGAGCTACTCTGTCTTATGGTTTGACTATGGCAATTTAACGTAACTTACAGGCTCTCACTTAAACATTCTCTTTAATGGATGTTGCTTACAACTGAACAACCGAAACTCAACGTAACTTAATGCCTCGTCGAAAACTGTTTTATTTTGAGTTGTTAAGTTCTACGTTACGTTAAGTTAAGTTTCCATAATCAGGCTTTTACTCTCATTCACCGCTAATTGGTTGTTAAAGAAGCGTAGTATGGTTGTAAAGCTTTTCATAATTAATTAAGCTACTTGGGAGTATTTGGATTTAAATAAATTAAGTATTTGGTTAAATTTTTTATTATAGCAGGACGACAGCTACTATCCTTGATGGCTTACATGTTACGAATTGATTTCTTATACTTATTCTCCAGCATACATACATATATTAATGAGTATTAAGATTTTTATAATCACTCAAGCTTTTCCTGCAGGGCATATGTCGGTTTTATATTGTGTGGAGGACTATGAGCCTGAGTACTGTATGAGGATGTGCTGATGTCGTCCCAGTAGAAATTTTATGCATACGACATCGCTGTTGGTGGCATGAGCTTGCTGCTGTGTATACATGCCAGTATAAAGGAACCTTCATTTCCATATAACACGCGTGGTTTCTCAGAGCGTATGCGTACTCTCACCATACACTTGTACTACTGCTGTATGCATATGGCTGTATTAATGTTTCAAACATACAAAAATGCATTAATGGAACAGTATTAAAGCATTCTTACAAGATATGTATCCCCATATGTAAATGCTACTTTTATGATACATTTTATTATACGGGGACATACAAAACAAGTAGCATTTACATATCGATGACTGAGTGGAAGATCGACGTATCTCGGCAGCCAGTTCGAAAACGCCCTATCACAGAAAATTTTTCAACAACGCTCTATCTCATAAAGCTTTTTAAGAACGTCCTATCTTAGAATTTGGTTGAAGAACGCTCTACTCCAGCTGCCGATTCAAAAACGCCCTATCTCAGCTTATTTTCAATGTATTTTCGTTTGAGATAGGGCGTTTATGAACCGAATTCTGAGATAGGGTGTTTTTCAACAAAATTCTGAAATACGGCGTTTTTGAATCAAATTCTGAAGTAGGGCATTCTTGAAAAGTTTTCTGAGATAGGGCGTTTTTGAATCGGCAGCTGGAGTAGAGCGTTCTTCAACCAAATTCTAAGATAGGACGTTCTTAAAAAGCTTTATGAGATAGAGCGTTGTTGAAAAATTTTCTGTGATAGGGCGTTTTCGAACTGGCTGCCGAGATAGGTCGATCTTCCACTCAGCCATCGATATGCAAATGCATAAAAGCTCGTTTGTGCTGCAAATAGTATCGTCCGTTCACTAAAATTTCTGTACAAGACTGAAAATATTATAAAAATTACACTTCAAATTTATCAAGAAATGTACTTAAAACCATGATAAAAATATAGTAAGGTACATGATACAAAAAAGAAGGTAGTTTCAATAAACAACTTTTGACAGATAATAAAATTTTTTTAAGTTTCATAAATTGTCAGTATTATCAACGGCCTTGCCACTTTGATAATATTAAAACAATACATCGGAGTATTTTCTTTCCCATATTTTTACCAATGTGAGAATATTTCAAATCAAAACTCATAATCAGTACTTGATATTTTTTTACTTACGTGGTTTGCCCCTCTTTTATTAAAAATATATAAAATGTAAACTGTTACATTGTAATTATTCTTTTTATTTTATAATAAAAACCATTAGTGCATTATGTTGTTATTTTTTTCATTTTCTTATTTTGATATACAATTTTCGTTTCTTTAATCTTGCGATTCAAAAATCGAATTCTAAAGAATGTTTTTCCCAAATAAAATCTTTTTATAATATTTTGGTCCAAATTTACTTTTAA
>NW_016187523.1:0-4349 GCF_001687245.7 Rhagoletis zephyria
GTTGTTGGATTCCGATTTGCTTAGATACATCTTTTGAATATAGCCATTACCAAGTTACTTTCAGCTTAACTAACTGAGAAGCGGTTTTCATGGCTGAATACGCTCGCACGTTTTGCCGTTGTGCCTGCCGAGGTGCGACCGCTATTAGAAACATAAGCTTTTTTTATTCCTGAAGTTAGTCGGAAACTACACCACAGCGGATAATGTATAATCAAAAACTTTTATAAATTTTTGCGTTGATTTTTTTTATTTAAAAATTTTGTAGTTTTTATTTTAATTTTTCGTTTTCTTTAATATATGTTTTTTTGTAACTAAAATAATTTTTAGATATTCAAAAAGAACTTTCGATTCCGGGGAGTTTCAAAATTTGCATAACTTTCGATAAAAATTGTTAAATATTTTCCCTTGGCAAAAGTTCGTCATATGTTAAAAGAAAAGTTCTGACCAAACTTCATCCAAATGATTGATGCCAAACATTGGTCGATGTGACATGGATTGACATAGATAAATACATATATGTATGTATGTATTATTCAAATTCCACTTATCGTGAAATGAGTGGATGACAAAGCGACAGGTGAAACCATTTTTAGCTTTACATAATAAACTTTTTTCACTTGTTCAAGTTTTCTCTGGGGGAATGTGCAAGGTGTGCTGGTTTTCTATCTTCCATTTGTGAATTCGCGTGTATGTATGTAAGTAAGTAAGTAATAATGGAGATTGAAGCATTCTGTAAACATTCATTATTTATTGCAAAAATTCAGAACTCTTACCTCCAATTTATTCGATGTTGGTTATTTTTAAGATCCTCTTAACGTTTTGGTTTGCTTTATATTTGCATTTCTATTGAAAAAATTTGATTTACATAATATCACAGAAATGAGGTTATCTGTAAAAAAACATTCTATTATTTACTGCCCAGAATTCGTGCCGCAACTATCTAAGCAAATGCATTAATTTTTGAGTTTTCAAATGCACCAAGAATGGAGAAATTTGATGTCATTGAGTTGTACTTATGCATAAGTGTGCGAATATATATGCATATAAGGGTGAGCCAAAATAACTACCGACAGCTTTTAAAATTGGAATAAAAATTGTTTCAAATGGAACAAATTTATTTTCAGTAAATAGGTAATTTTAGGGCCATAAATTTGTTAGGTTAGTTATTTTGGCTCACCCTAATGCACATATTGTGTACCAACTAATAACGTGCATGTATACATATATTTGAATACACAGTAATTTACAGGGCAATTCTGACAACTATCTTGATAGATCTTTTCTGTCTTAACGTTATTTTGTTTGTCTTTTAGCACTGACTTTTTTAAAATTTATTTTTTTTTAATAAAGAAAAAACTGATTAAAAAAATGAAAATATATAAAAAATTTTAGCTAAAAAAAATTTATTTTTAAAACAATAAAATCTAAAAAGTAAGAGACAATTCAATAAAAAAAATCAGAAAATTTAATGAAAATGAAATTAAAAAAGAAAAAAATTAAATAGAAAGAAAATAAATTACTAAAAACTACGTGAACTAAATAAAAATAGCATCAGTAAAGCGCCTTCGTCTTGACCTGCGCGCTGTGTCGGAGACACAACTACAACTACAACATTTGAGCATAGCCTCCAAATCGAAACGTTATACCGGGGACAGCCATCTGGTACTTCTTCGTAGCATTTTCAAAATACAATATCGCTAACTTAGAAAGAAAAGTTGCTAAGTCCTATTTTAAAAATTTTACAGGAGAGGAAAAAATCTTCCTATAGCCATTTTCTTTAACTATTTCGCAAGACTTTGAATCAAACATTTTGCGCATTTAAAGCAAAGCAAAACTCCATAAGAATCAGAAGGATTCGATATTTATTAAAAGATGTCGTATTATTTTGGCCTTATCGGATTTGTGATTTTGTGCTTCTTTTGGACTTAGCAAATTTTCCTTTTATTGCTTATGAAGAGGAAAAAATAAAACAAGTACCTTTATAATTTTCGAAACGATGCGTATTCAATTTCTTAAGCCTCCTATATCAAAATATGAGTTTTTATAAAAAGTGGACTTAGCCACTTTTCACTCTAAGCTAGGATATGTCTGTTGCCAAATATGTATTATAATATTCTTCAAAATACTACGTGAGCAACCAAGTATTTTTTGTAGAAAGAATACAATTTTTCTTTTTGATGCAAAATCTAAAATTAAAAACAAGATTAATTAAAAAAATTTAAATGAGGAAAAAATAAAGTAAGTTCCTACAACAAAGTCGCACTTGTTGGCAAGCGTGATTCTGCGTTGGATTTCCATGCTGACATTATTTCGGTTCTACTTTCTCGAAATTATAACTGTCAACAGTGACGTGGGTGTCCTCGTTTACCACCAGACCCATTCACTTTGCTCCCTTATCCAACTTGGAGAAGGCAGAAAGACTTTGCGGTTTTTGTTACCGATGATGTTGATGTCATCGGCATAAGCCAGCAATTGCATGCTCTGTAGTAAATTGTTCCTCAGCGGTTCAGTTCTGCAGCACTCATTATCTTCTCCAACATCAGATTAAAGAAGTCACATGAAAGGGAGTCGCCCTGTCTGAAACCCCGTTTGGTGGCGAACGGCTCGGAGAGGTCTTTCCCAATTCTGGCGGAGCTGGTGGTATTGCTCAACGTCATTTTACACAGCCGTATCAGTTTGGCGGCTATCGCAAGCGGCTTTAAACTTGACAAATGTGTAGGTGGTGAGTTTCGATCTTTTTCTCGCGGGTCTATTCAAAGATTTGGTGTATTGTGAATACCTGGTCTATGCTGGATTTGCCAGGCCTAAAGCCACAGTTATAAGGCTCAATCAGTTCATTGACGGTGGGCTTCCGCCTTTCACACAATACGCTCGATAAGACCTTGTAACCTATGCTTAAAAGGCTGATCCCGCAGTAGTTGGCGTGAATGTCGGGGTCGCCTTTCTTGTGGATTGGGCAGAGCACACTTAAATTCCAGTCGTCGGGTATGCGTTCATCTGACCATATTCTGCACAAGAGTTGATGCATGCACCTTAAAAACTCCTCCCCGCCGTACTTGAATAGCTTAGCTGGCATGCTGTCAGCTCCAGCAGCTTTGTTGTTTTTCAGCTGCATTATTGCTATTCGTACCTCGTCATAGTCAGGCGGTGGAACATCGACTCCGTCATCATTGACTGTTACCTCCATAATTTAAGTACGTTCTGAACATCGGTAACTAGGTCGCCATTGTGTTTCTTACAGGAGTATGCCCTGGTCTTGAAATCTTCTGTAAGTCGCTTAAGTCTCTGTTAGAAATTTCGCGTATTCCTCCTGTCGGCCAGCATTTCAAGCTCTTCGCACTGACGTATTTCGGCCTCTCTCTTCTANGTTTCTTACAGGAGTATGCCCTGGTCTTGAAATCTTCTGTAAGTCGCTTAAGTCTCTGTTAGAAATTTCGCGTATTCCTCCTGTCGGCCAGCATTTCAAGCTCTTCGCACTGACGTATTTCGGCCTCTCTCTTCTATTATTTCATGAACATTCTCTACTTTTTTCCACACTGTAAAACTCAATTTTCTTGCATAATTACAGCTCGGTTGCTTGGTTTTTGTTATTTCCTTCCACACTGTGAATTTGTTTTTTGTTTCTGCCTACACTATTTTCATGAGCTTCAACTCAGCCCCACCCGCATGCAAGAAATGCGTAATTGATGATTCCTTTGATGGTACACATGTATTTTTTCGCATCCTCTTATGTATATAAAAGTAAAATATGTAGGCGAATTTCGAAAAATGTTTCCAGGAAGTATAAATATCTCCTTTTCAAAGGAAATTGTCTTTGAATAATTGTAATAATGAGATTTTCGTGTGTGGTTTTTTTTAGTTTTCGTCGGATTGGCATTTCATTTAATAATACGCTGACGCTTTGATATCATTGATATGCAAAATAAAAGACACTTATGTCTACTTGGGTGCCTTGATTTCAGAAAAAACTGAGCAGATAGCAATAATTCTTATTTAATAAGTGTACAAGAGGATGGTCCAAAAATAAGTGAAGTCGGAATTTTAATGCTACCGCCGCTAGGATTTTTCTATAACGAAAGAATATACCGCTGTTTTGTTTATTTTGAAATCAAGAAAATATTTACGTGTATTTTTTGTGGAAAAAAATTTTTTTGTGTAGAAACGGTACAGAATTCTGGAAGATCAACAATTTGTTTCTCAGCCCCAGTTATTTTGTAAAAGTAACTATTTATTATAAGTCGCCCAAAAACCCCGAAGAAATGCAATACGGTGACAGAAAAAATCGTCAATATCCAAAAATTGTTAAATAAACAATTGGGTATTATTTTTTTAGGGCTCCTGATGAGAAA
>NW_016187525.1:0-4349 GCF_001687245.7 Rhagoletis zephyria
CAAACGTCGGAAAAAGGTACAATTGTACCTACTTTTTCATCCCTGATATTCATGCACAACGCTAAAAGTTCGTTGGAAAACGAGTTGGCAACAAGTTGTCTACATGCTGTTGACACCTGAACGATTTGAATATCCTACTTATTTTAAAGCACTGAAAAAGGCATAAAATATGCTGTGAAGAGAAAAGGGTGTTTTTGGTGCTTAAACGTACATACATATATGCTAGCGAATTTATATACATATATACACTCCGTATCAAAATTATAAGCTCTAAAGCAAAACAGGATAAATCGAGGTTTCAAACTTTGTGCTACGTTTAAAAGAAAAGCCAACAAACTCTCGTACAAGTTTCGAGATTTTTCAGTTTTGTAGCCCAATCAATTTTAGTATAACCATGTGTAAGTTGAAAGTAGCTAGGACTTACGTTTGCTTTTTGGCAGTTTTTTTCTTGAAGGTTTTGCTCATTTTCTTCCATATAATATATTGGCCAAACATGCTTTGTATGGAAGAAAATACACTTGACGGTACGTCAGAAAAAATTTGCAAAATTTAATGGGCTACAAAACTGCGTATTCAGATGTCTATTTAAAAAGCTCGAAATTTTTACCAAGTTTTGATGAGTTTTTTTTTCAAATATAGCACAAAGTGTGAAACCTCGATTTATGCGGCTATTATTAAAGAATAACTAAATTTTAATAGAAAAATTAGCTAAAATTTAATTAAAAAAATAAATAGTGGTGCGCCTATAATTATGAAACGGGGTGTATGTATATACAAATTTATTATGCATGTTTGTTTGTACAAGCTGTGGTGTTAAGCTGCAAGCAACTAAGTTTACGGTCATTGTTCGGGATTTGTTGGTAAAAGAAATGTTTTTGATGTGCGGCATTTCATCAAAATTTGCATATTACATGAAATTTTTTACAAAATATGCCTTCGAAAATTAAACATGATACTTGCATATCAAAAACCTCTTATAAATATATTTGAATTGGTTGAAATTTATCATTCTTTGGGCAGAAAATGAGCAATGCCGCTTCAAGAAGTGGATTCAAAAGAGACAAACTCGTAGATTTTGATAAAAATAGAAGGACGTAAATTTCGTACCATTAATTAATTTCAATTAAAAATAAATGGTATTTAGTATACCAAATTCGCTTTTGGTCGTACCCACCACAAGTGCGGTAATTGCGTGAATATTTAAATATGAAAAAGCTGAATTCTCGGTGTGTAAGGAGCGTTTGTGATGTACAACACTAAATGGGACGAGCTTTTGCGCCGTTTCGTAACCGTGGACGGAGAAAGAACTGTTCTTGTGAACGTAAGCCAATGAAGGCCACGCTGAGTTCACTTTCCTGCAAGGTCTTGGCGACAGTCTTTTTTTTTTTTTTTTTTGGGGAAGCACGCGATAACTAAAAAATACACAGGACAATTTTGCGAAGACAATACTAGACATTCACACTGTTTTACTAATACATTCGCACTCCTCTCTTACTTGCATAGAGAGCATTAATCCAACAATAGCCATCAACGTATGTTAACACGAAATCGTGCCACCTTGCAGTGTTTGGCATCTTGCTGTTACCCTTGAATTGTATTTAAGCTTTAAATGCAACATAGCAGCAACTTGATTTATTTCACGGGGGTCAAGATACACGTCGCCTAATGCCAGATTTGGAAAACTCGTTCAACCGAAGACATAGCAAAGTAATTATTTATCTTATACAAAAAAAATTACATAACTGTCAAAATTGGATTTTTATTTTTCTGAAAATTTATCCGTTATTTTGTGATTTTTTTTCTATCAAGAATAATCGTTCTTCTATGATTTTCGGTCTAAATCGGTCATAACAGCTAAAAGTTATTGAAAAGAAATAAAAATCCAAAATAACGATTATTTTTGATCGAAAACATACAAATAAAAAACTAACAATTATTCTTGACCGGAAAAATATAAGTAAAAAAGTTATCTAAAAATAAAAATTTCGATATTTAACAGTTATTTTCTGCAACTGATTTTAAGTCATCAATTATGCACAACAGCTTTAATGTTTTTAGAGGAGATTTATTTTCATCGATTTCTGTTGAAGTTTTCGGTAAAAAGAAGAGGCGGAATCAACTTGCAAATACCGATCCTGACTTCTGGAGCTTTAGTCAGGCGCTCACTTTCTCGAGAGATATATAGCAAATCTATCTCATCTATTATATAATTAGGTACATATTTGGAAAGAGTTATTCCTTATATGTATAACTTACATACACTATAAGCATTTTCTTGAAAGCATATTCATTTGCAATTACCTGAAAAGGAAAAGAAAATATTGGTTAAATACTTATTTGAAAAAAAGCGTTTTTTAAATAATTAATTATCAGAAATTATTATTATAGCAATAAAATACTTACTAATAACTAGTAAAATTCGAAAATTATTTCCTTCATAAAGTGTTTATTACAAATATCTTAATTTTAATTGTGAAGCTGCATGGCATATAACGAAGTTTGACATTTTTACCAGTACTTAACTTTTTACATAAATTTTATTTCCTTAAAATTTTTTGGAGTAATCAAAATTTCAAACTCAACAAAAATTCATGAAAATAAAACCTTTTTAATCTAAATTTTTAGAGAACCCCTATGCAATTATGTACTTGGTGTGTGAAATTCTAGAAAAACAATTTTTGGGTGACTAATAAATCGCTTTGAATTTTAGTTATTTATTTTTTCTTGACTGCTTCTGCCGTTTCTTTTCATAAAACAAGTGCAATTTATATAAGCTGGCCTTAGTTTTTGAAATTTTATTTGCAACGCTCTAGCACAGTTCATTTCATAAGAAAGTCATGTTTGTACAGAGGCTGTCAGACGTGGCAATGCAATATATATCAGCAAGGCTGTCAAATTGAGAAATTTCAGAAAGCAGCATGAGCAGTCACACCTTGCATGTAAAGTGTCTTTCGAAAGAGTTCTTTTGTTTCCGAAAGGCGAAATTTCTAAGGACGCTTATGAGTGTTCACACAGCGAATGAAATTCCGGCAATTTTTCTCGATACTAAAATGCACCCCTGAGCCGCTTTGCCGGTTGTTTGTTATTTCTCTTCGGTAAAATAAACATTATTTTCAGCTTGAACATTAATTTATTATTCATAACTATAAAATTCTGTTGAGATTTTTTTGAGCTCAAGGCCGGGTTGAAATAAAACAATCTGTTTTTGTTGTTTTTAAATTGTCTATATTTCGACTTCAGTCTGAAGTCATCATCCGGACTTCAATAAATATCTTAATTACAAAAATTGCATAAAAGACTATCAACATACTGTATATAAGCACAACTTACACATTCGGCTGCGCTTGTGCTTATATAAAGTATGTTGGTAGTCTTTTATGCAATTTTTGTAATTAAGATATTTATTGAAGTCCGGATGATGACTTCAGACTGAAGTCGAAATATAGACAATTTAAAAACAACAAAAACAGATTGTTTTATTTCAACCCGGCCTTGAGCTCAAAAAAATATCAACAGAATTTTCAATTAACGGCCAAATATAAATAAACAATAACTATAAAATTTAATTCCGCAAAATAATTAGTTAATAATAATAATAATAATTAGTTATTTCTCACAAAACTCACGACAACACTCGATTAGTTTGACAGCACTTGCAGCGGAAATGAAAATTGCTAGTGTAGCGCGAGCATGTTGAAATGTATTTTTTGAAATCGATTTGCGCTCTTTCAGTTGCCGTCACATTTTGCAAACTTTTATTTTTGAAACTGATTTCCAAAATGTGACAGAATAGTCTTTCTGGCTATTCATACATTGAAATGAAATTTCTCTTTGTCAATATAACAGCAAATTGCGTGAAAAGTTGAAAGTATTGCCACGTCTGACACGCTCTTATGGAAAAAAATAATCAAAAAGCCATCAAATCAAATTGATATTAAAAGGGTCGAAATTTTTAATTTATGTACATGGTTTTGGTTAAAGCATAAACAAGTCTTTGTATAAAAAATTACAAATAGTTGTCAATTCTGGTCCACTTGAAAGTTCAGCTTACGAGGAGGTTTTAGCGTTATTCTGTTTGTTTTTTAGTAAAAAGTGTTCTAAAAACCACAGGAAATAAAAAGATACACATGTTTTTTTTCTCAAAACAGCAAAAACTAAAAACTAAAAACAAAACTATTAATAAAAGAGAAAAATTAAACAATTTCTTGAAAATGAAAAGAAGCTAAAAAATTTAAATTGAAAGAAAACAGAATTAAAAAAAGAAAAACACGTACAAAATTTTCTTTTTCTATAAGAATTTAAAAATATATACAGTGCTATCTGGGTCGAGTGAACTAATTAATGCAAGA
>NW_016187527.1:0-4349 GCF_001687245.7 Rhagoletis zephyria
CTGGACCTGGTCCGTCAGTTTATATGGATGCCTCCTGATGTGCCTTGGCGAGGGCATCGCGTTGTGCTCTCTAATTGGGAGCATTTTCGCCTCACCGTGGAGGTAGTGTTCTGGTGACATCAGGAGGCATCCGGTTTTATACTGTCTGTAGCTTCATCCACTGCGTCCTACTAGTCCCCGGCGACCACACTGGTGCTGCGTAGTTTAAAACCGGCCGGCCTATTGCCTTGTATGTTGCCAGCAACGCTTCTTTGTCTCTGCCCCAAGTACTGCTGGCTAGCGACTTAAGGACCTTTTTGCGGCTCTGTACTTTATTTGACAATAGCGGTTGCGTACGCAGAGAAGGAGAGCAGGCTGTCGAATGTTACTCCGAGTATTTTGGGATTATTCACCGTCGGAATTGGTGTGTCATCGGCGTGAATTCCCAGCGGTAGCCTGACCTCCTTCGTCCAGGTTGTGAACAGGGTCGCAGAGGATTTCGTAGGGGAGAGGGCTATACACTTTGCAGTGAAGAAGCGAGATCGAGCAATCGTCGGCGTAAGAGACAATCGAGACTCCCTCTGGTGGTTGAGGGAGCTTTGAAATGTAAAAGTTAAACAGTAGCGGGGTTTCTATGTTTGCTCGGGACCCAAGGCTTTGGAGGCTTTCGCCTTCCCGATGGCCACCTGAACTTCACCACAAGTGAAAGCAAGAGGGCACAGGTTGTTGGCAGTTTGTGCAGCCTTCTGGTCACTCGACACTTGGCTTTGTCCACCGGAGGATGCAGTATGAACTGCCGGCTAAAATAGCTCGCGCATCGCTCCGGGTCCGGCGAAACATGGTTACCGAAAGAAATTTTTACTCTGTCGTCGTGCTTCGTCGGATTGGACAGTGACCTCACGGTTGACCAAAGCTTACTCATAACAGAGGTGAAGTTACAGGTCTTCAGATGCTCTTCCCACTTCTTCCGCTTATGTACGTTTACTAGTTGCCGAATCTCCACAGAACAGCCGCTTCAGTAATACATCCTTCCGGTACGAAGCGAGCTGCAGCACCGGTGACAGCCCTGCGAAACTTACGTTCACCAAGGTGGACGTCGGTTGGTGTGGAGAGAGCAGCGAAGGTGTTTTCAGTATATTCCGCGAAGTCTTTCCAATCAGCATTAGAAAAGTTGATATATGTTCGGTGCTCCGCGAAAGCAAAGTCGGTTGATTTATCGATGACTATGGGCTGTATGTCGTTGGGTCCAGTGGTTGGTCTACGTATTGCTGGACTGCGTCCTTGTATACGAATAGGTGCCCCCTGACATGCCTGGGCCGAGGCTCCTCCTGAAGCAGAGGTCTGTTTGGGTGTTCGCTTCTGTGACACCCCACCAGAAATTGCTTACAGAGCATTTTGTTGTTCCCTTACGGGGAGCACTTGGGTCTCGATGTGTAGGTGGTGCTCAGGTGTCATCAGAAGGCACCCAGTCGCTGTCCGGAGTGCGGCGTTCTGACAAGTCTGTAGCTTCGTCCACTGCGTCCAACTAGTCCCCGGCCGGCCAGTTGCCTTGTATGTTGCCACCAACGTTTCTTTGTCTTTGCCCCAAGTGCTGCCAGCGAGCGACTTGAGGACCTTGTTGCGGCTCTGTACTTTATTGACAACTGCGGTTGTGTGCGTGGAGTAGGAGAGCAGACTATCGAAGGTGGCCCCTAAAATTTTCGGGTTGTTTACAGTCGGTATTGGTGTGCCATCGACGTGTATACCTAATTCTAGCCTGACCTCCTTCGTCCAGGTGGTGAAGAGGGTTGCCGTTTGATTTCGTTGGGGAGAGTGTTAGGCTCCTTGCAGTGAAGAAGCGAGAAAGGCTGGAGAGATAGTCGTTTACTTTTGAGCAGGGGTCATCAATTCCATTCCCGGACGCCAAAATCGAGCAATCATCAGCGTATGAGATCAGGGAAACTCCCTCAAGTGGCTGGGGAAGCTTCGAGATGTAGAAGTTAAATAATAAGGGGGAGAGAACACCACCTTGTGGAACCCCTTGATTAATCTTTTTGGTTTCGAGGTTTGATCTCGGAAGATTACTGACGACTGNCAACAGACTGGATTTTTTTTTTCAAATAAAATCACCCAATGGATTACGAAATGTGAGTAATTTTATAATAGGAAAATTCATTTCATTTTTGATTATAAATACGTGTATTAACATGCGTGGAAAATATGAACGCACCCACAAGAGCAGCTGAAGTTTTGTAAAGACCACCCGAACTGCAAACGTGTAAAAACTGTCCAAAAAAAACTGTTGTCTTGGAGGTCCCTCGGATGTTAATACACGAATTCATAGTAAAATTAAATCAATTTTCCTATTATGAAATTACTCACTTTTCCCTGCTTTTCGTAATCCATTGCTGCGGTGTATTTTATTTAAAAGAAATCCCGTATGTTGCAGTGGCGGTCAAAAAGAACAATTGAAATGTAAACATAGAACACCTGTTTCCCTATAGAGAAACTTTCGCCGCAATTGGCAAATAAAACGAGCTTTTCGCTTGTCATTAGGTTTGTTCGTCGAAAATCCAGCAAGAATTATCCAACACTCAAAATATCAGAGAGTAAGAAAAAATTCTGTCAAATTCTCTCTCATGTTGAGAAACTTGCAAATTTCTGCACGAACGCAAATTTGCAGGAATTTGCAAGTTTCGCTGCCAGCTGGCGTCCACGGTTGCATTTCAAACATAAAAAATTTTTATAGAATTTTTAAAATTCTTTCGGATGGCCAAAAACAGAATATACATGTATATTTCTTGTTGTTCTGACTTTCTTTAACATACATTTCAATTTCTTCATCGTACTAGCTGTCGGGTTTCTTAAATCGACTCTGGTTGCAATTGCATTCCGATTGCGAATACCATTTTTTTCAGCCGAATTAAGTTCAAATCATTGGAATTAACTAAATTAATTATATCAACAATTATTTACTTCCTTTTTTCATAAAAAAATCGCTCGTGTTTATAAATTTTTAAATTTAACGAACTAATTTATTCAAATTATTGTAGACAAAAATGCAACCATGCGCCACAACCACATGTTTTTCGTGTTTGCAAATTCTTGCTGGCAAAATTTTTTCCAGCAAGAATTTGCAACTTCTCTCCAAGAGAACTGTCACTTTGCTCTCACAATTTTTGAGTGTTGGATAATTTTTTGGTCTGCACGAACGCGATTTGGGCAAAAATCGTGATAATTCGTACAAATTCGTACAAATTTTTTGCTCGACGAACAAACCTATAATTGACTGTGCATATGTACCTATGACAACAGTTGATGACACGATAATGACAATTGAACTGTGACCATTGACGACTGTGACATGAAACAAAATATATTTCTTCCGTCTTATTATGGTCTTTAATTGTACATTTTTTTACACCCAGATGTAAGTCGATGTGGGTGTGGAAGAAACATTTATTACTGGTGTTCTTTTAAACAGATAAATTTGCCTTTCGCATATATGTACGTATATTATCTATAGCTTTATAAGAACGAGAAAAAAATGTTGCGCTTTATCCAAAAGCTGGGTTACGGTTTAGTTATTTGTTCAATGATTTTGGGGCTGTTGTATCACGCACGACCCAAATTTAGAAACTTTAAAACAAAGGTGTAGTCAAAGAATTAAAGTTTAATTTAAAACAAAGATTTCAAATCTCCGAGCACTAGTTCATTCATAAATTAGGTTTGCACTATGCACCTTTTTGTACATTTCTATGTGGGGTTTTTAAGCAGGTGGCAACTCTCTTCAAAAAATTAAACCTTCTTGCACACCCTCTCATTCGACACCTAATTTTTTTTATGCAACGAATGGTGCAAGTTTTATAATTTAAAAAAGGGGGCAATCCTTTCCAAAAAAAGTCATACCATGCTGTACATTTAGAGGCCAATCACTTTAATTTGGAACCGCAGTTTTGAAAATCGAATAATCGGTGCAGATCTGATTCCGCTAACAAAAAATGCCTTCATTAATAATTTTTTCACTATGCCTTTTAGATGTCAAAAATTGTTAAATAACTTTTATTTTCAGTCTCTGGAATTTTAAGAAAAAGCCTACGTGTGCCGTTTCATAGCCAATTAAANTCAAAAAATGAAACCTTCCTGCACACCCTCTCATTCGACACCTAATTTTTTTAATGCAACAAATGGTGCAGGTTTTATAATTTAAAAAAGGGGGCAATCCTTTCCAAAAACGTCATACCATGCTGTACATTTAGAGGCCAAGCACTTTAATTTGGAACCGCAGTTTTGAAAATCGAATAATCGGTGCAGATCTGATTCCGCTAACAAAAAATGCCTGCATTAATAATTTTTTCACTATGCCTTTTAGATGTCAAAAATTGTTAAAT
>NW_016187528.1:0-902 GCF_001687245.7 Rhagoletis zephyria
CTAACAGCAGTCGCACCGCGGCTGGCAATTTCTGCTTGGAAAAGCTCATCTTAAAAACCATATGACGTTCAGTACATTCACAGTGGCAGTACCCCAATGACACGTTTATGTGTTAATAACTTTTTTTCAATGCAATGTTGGCATCTGGGATTCTAGATATGTAGTGATATTGTTTCTCTCGAATATTCTAAATGGGTTTAATGTTTGTCCGAAAGGATTTATGTGTATATGGCCCTTCGAAGATGTTACCAATATCTACGGTGGCGAGAACGTGAATAGGGAAGAGATGTTTTAGCAAGTTTTGTCTATTTTTAATAAAAAAAATGTTTAAATATTTTGTTATGAAAATGTAGCTTACTTTCTAATATAACATGCAAATCAAAGTTTCAAATTTTGTAGAACATTTATAAGAATTCGACGAATTTTAACAAATTTACATACATCGAAGTTCGAAACCTTTTAATTTGATTTTGTATAGTTAATTTTGGCGCATTTTCTTCCATAAAAAGTAGGCTCGATAATTTTTTTGTATGGAGAAAATGAGCAACATCTTCCACAAAAAAATCACCAAAATTAACGGTAACCTTGTTATACTAAAATTTAATGGGCTATAAAATAGAGTACTCGTACTCAAAATCTTTCTAAAGAATCTACTATTATTAAAAGGTTCAAAATCTTCATGAAATATTGTCGAATTTTGCAAATTTTTGTACAAAGTTTGAAATTTCGACTTATATGGTTTTTGTTAGCTATCGAGCTACACTTTCATAAAGAATAATAAACATTAAATAAATGAAAGGGAAATAGCCAAAGAATGCTAAAAAGTCTATTTCTTCCCTATTCATATTTTTGCCACTGTATATTCATCTACTTACTTGAGAAGTTTTCCCGTCCCAAGGGAT
>NW_016187528.1:3007-4349 GCF_001687245.7 Rhagoletis zephyria
AAAAAAAGTTAAATCAACAACACACACAAAGTGTGAACAGTACAAATGACATGAAGACTGCGTTTGAAAGTGAAGCATGTTGATTGGTAGAGGCGGAATGTGGTGAAATAGTAGTATGTGAGAGAAAGAGAGAGAGAGAGACAGTGAAAGCGAGCAAGTGAGCAGTTGGAAAGTTGAGTAAAAGTGCTTTGAAAGTTAAACGAAATACGCGTGCGTAACAAAGATAGCAACAAAGTAGAATTAGACAAATGGAGCGAGATAGAGTCAAAGAGACAGAGGAGGAAAGAGAGACTAGCTTTGCAAATAAAAGAGATAGCGCTTTATGAGCTGAAGTAAATATGTACATACATCGAAATTTATAAAAAAGTGCGAAATCAATAAAAAATACTATACAGAGGAGGCATAGAGAGAAAATGTTTATAGTGAAAAGGAGCTATATCTGAATATTGATGCATTAAAAAAAGAGTATTAAGATTGGAAGTAAATTGGAAGTTAGTATACATATGTACATAGTTATACAAAAAAAGTTAAGAGTTAGCTTTTTAAGTTCACAAGTAGATTCCCAAGTTAACTTGTATTTGAAATCTGTCTCATAAGTATCTTTTGTAATACATTTTGAAAAGGGGAAATGTGAAAGTCTAGAAAAGAAAGTTAACGGAAATTAGTGGAATATTTTGAAAGAAAATTTTTGTAGAAGGCAAAGTTGTGGATTTGATAAAAAAGTATTGGTTTTGAGAGAAATTTTTTTTAAGCAGCCCACCTTTTAAAGCTTTAGCTGAGCAGCTACAATTCAGGTTTTCTTTTCAGTGAAAGTTCACGGAAATATAGAATTTGTTGGAAGTTGCAGTACATAATTTCTAAAAAGCGAAAGTTCTCTGCCAGTAAGAAAGTTGTATAAGTCAAAATTTAAATTTCTCTATTAACATGAAAATATTTTTTAAACAATTTCTGGATACACAGTGGAAGCTTTTTTATATCTCAGAGCTGTTCCAACTGGCTAAATAAATGTTTCAAAGCTAGAGCTTTTAAAGACTTTTTTATGTGTTGGAACATAAGGTTTAGCAGTGAAAGCTCGCGGAAAGACAGATTTTGTTTATAAAATGGTAAAAAGCTCTCTGCCCATAATCAAGCTGTATTTATCACAAGTGAAAGCTCCATTTGTTGGTGTTGGTTAATTTTACGCATGCTAAGAGAAGCTTGTATAGTCTGGAATAAGTTTCCGTCATCCTTCTTTAAATTTGGTTTGGGGACGAACCGGTTTGGCCGCTGCGCTTAGGTTCCAAATGAAAATATTCGATAAGCAGTGAAAGCTTTTGAATATTTGAGAGATTTTTCTCAACTG
>NW_016187529.1:0-4348 GCF_001687245.7 Rhagoletis zephyria
TCCATTCACTTTTCAACATATGCTCTTGCAACTCGTGTTTATGTGTATAGTACACTCGTACCGAGCCAACTTAAAATTGGTTTTAAGCCATTTGCTCACTGCAGTGGTTGTCTCTCAACGAATAAATCAATTGCAGAGCACACAGCAAGGCAACAAAGACATAAGTCTACAGACATGTTTCTTACCCAGCATTGTTGCTTCGAAACAGTATTGTGAGGGAGAGCAATGGGCAGTAAAAGCAATGAAAATGAAATCAATGACAATCTGTGCAATAGGTTCTATGGATGTGACTTCTCATGCATGCATAATATACATGAACCAGAGACATAACTAATATAAGAGAAAAGAATACAAGTCAATCAATAATCATTATATTAAGATAAATATTTTTCGTTCATCTATAATTATTATTCAAAGACTTATATTATAAAAATCCTTTCATAATAATTATCATAATTTTAGTATTCAAAGACTTTTATTATAAAAGGCTTTTCATAATAATTATGAGCACGAAAAAAATTTTTAAGTCTTAAAAGACGGAACTTGTTCAGGAGCATATCAGATTTAGTTGGGGACCAGTTCGGGTCTACTTAGGTGGGAACCAGTTCGGGTCTAAGTGGGGGCCAGTTCCGGGCTAGTTGGGAAATAGTTTGGGCCCAGTTGTGGTCTGGTTTGGGATCCGTTCGGGACTATATGCAAACTCATAATTATTATCAAAAGACTTTTATAATATAATTCTCAAAATAAAAGTCTTTAAAGACTTAAAAATATTTATCTCGGTAATAATTATTATGAAAATACTTTTATTATATAAGTCTTAAAATAATAGTTATCGATGACTTAAAAAGCTTTTCTCACACACTGCTACTTTCATGCAGTGATGGGCAAAAATTTGTTTACTAAATACTAAGTACAAAAGTATTTAGGTATTATGCAGTAGCTAATCAAGTACTACACACTTAAGTATTTTGGAGGTCACTTAATACCGAGTATGATAGTATTATACATACTGTTACGATTTTATCCCTGACTACTAGACGAATTTTCCAAAATAACAAAATAGTTTCCTTTTGTCTTTTGTTTCTAATTAATAAGTTGCAGTAAAATAAAAAAAAAAATAAAAAAAACATAATTCAAAATAGCCTTTGCTTAAAAAAATTTGCCATCTTTTACTGAGTCGTTAATTTCTATGAATTTTGCTCGCTGTCGTTTAGCAGCACTCTTGCGTACCATCTCACATCACAAAAACAAAACATGAAATATATTCGGCATTAAATGTACTTTAAGATAAATTTGCTCAATTTTGCACATTTTCAAGTTTTTTATTTTATTCACCCTTCTTCACTGGCGCTGTAGCCGCGTGAGCGATTTTGGTTCCGTGCTTCATATGTGTTTATCACTACGTATGGATAATTAATTCGAAATTTTTAGTTTTCCGAGTTGCTGAGATAAGATACGAGATGATGAGGAAGAATAAAACATAGCTGAAGATTCATCCACACTTCAATTTTACATTTTATTTTAAAACTAAATGTTAAAATTTTTTTATTGAGAGAAGCATTCAATCACCTTAATTTAATGCAATTAAAAAATATACTTATAAAATAAATAAATAAATATGTAAAGAAAAACAAATGCAAAAGAAAAAAATACAAATGCGAAGTCTAAATCCGCAATTGGTAAAAATATAAAAATCTATTAAAAAAGAAGTAAAAAAGAATAAAAATAAAAAAAACAAAAGGGCGAAGTCTAAATTCGTAATTTGTAATAAACTATTAAAAAAAAAAAAAATGCAAAGTACAAAGAAAAATAAAAGAGTGAAGTCTACATTCGAAACACCAGTCAACACGATTTTTGGGTCTGACTTCCACATGCTAAATTTTAGTTCATCTTTGTCTCTGGCATTCGAGAGCTAACTTCACACAGAATCTCAAGGCTTTTTTCCCAACAGAACGAACTGGCACAACGAACGACTTATGTCTCGTAACGACAGACACATTTGGTATACTGATGGCTCCAAGACTGGCCAAGACGGCGTGGGAGCAGGAGTTTACGGCATACATCCCAGAAGGCTCATTTTCACCAGCATGGGGCAAGGTAACTCTATATTTTAGACCGAGGTGCATGCCACTGAACTATGTATATAATGAAGGAAGTGGACTTCGATCGAAGTCGCCTTCTTAGTATACTGGGGACATTGAATACGGACATGGCCAACCTGGACGGTTAAAATCGCCATGACATCCAAGTACCCACAGATGAGGAGGAAGCGCTCCTATTGTCACAGCCAGAGGGGGCTAGTGCTCCTGCTATAAAGCTATCTGGAGCAAGTAAAATGCGCGAAAGTGATGCCAAATGGCTATCCATTCTTCCAATGACAAAAGGAATAATCGAGATGGCGTCGCTGACTGAAGGCAGAAGTAAGAGGAATTGCGCTCCGGAACTCCCTTAAGAGAAAACCAGATCCAACTGACAAAAGGGCTCACATGGAACCTCTGGAACCTAAGGCAAAGGTACCGACGTGTCAGGCAGAACTGAGTACTGAGTTTACTTGGTAAACTTTGCTCTCTAGACCAACGTCAGGCGATTGAGGCCGCCATTCTGGCAAGAGTGATACAGCAGCAAAAGGTTTCCGTGAAGCCCAAATTTAGCAGATTCACCCTGCGTTCTTATGATTGTCAATTGGTTGCGGATACGCGGAAACCCTGGAGTGTCTTCATAATGTGGCGCCAATAATAGAAACCCTGGAAAGGCGTGGAAATTTTGGAAACCAATGCTCCTAATGCGCGCATATCCAGGGTCAATGTTATTAACTTTGCGGAGTCATAATACTCCAGTAGCCCTTAGAGGGTCAGAATGTGGGTATTCGGGCCAGAAGCTGGAGGGTTCTCAACAGGGTTCAGAACATACAGCTAACTCCAGATGTCAGCTCACCCTCAGCAAAGATATTCGATAGGCTGAGAAACATTATCAACTATGAATATGGCAGCGTGCGTATCCGTAAAGACGAGTCCCGAAGGATACCGCTTATTCCAAAGCAGGTCCAACCTCCTCTGTCATACAGAATAACTCAATAGAGCGACTCTCTTGCTCCAAGGATGTACTCATGAAACTGCGAAGTGTACATACAGAGCCAACATGCGCAGTAGCGTAAACCTATACCCCTCCCCTGCTCAGGAGCGTGCAGAATGGTCATGCTGCAAACATGTGTCCCTTCCGTCCTCCATTAAATGCAAATCGGAGACAATGTCGAAAAGGGTGAACTTCCATAGAGATGTCTCTAGGCACAGCAAGTTCCTGAAAGTGCTCCTCCCTCATGCAAAGGCGACCTCGGACGTCTTATGCAGGAGATGCATAGCAGAGCTTTGGCACGTTGCATTCGTCTAAGAAACGTGGTTTTTCTCCGCGGTTATTAAAGGCCTAAATGATCGTGATGGTAAGATTATTTATGACACTAAACACTGCAGGCCCACAGTGTAACTATTTCAGAGTTGGTACAACAGGACTTGGTTGCAGTGTTGACTAAAGTGCCCACTCAAACGGTAAATAAAAGGTTGTTCGCTTCAGCCCACCTTCCAGGCGATAGTGGCGAGATGCTCAGAAGGGAATTAATAGCTCTAGAGGAAGTAATGAGCTGCGACGCTAGTGCCGTCATTGTGTATGGCTAAGTTCTAACTCCAAATCTCGAGATAGAGGGAGGAAGAGGTGAGTAAATTCTTGAATTTATCACTAAAACAACTAGTTTACGCTCAACCGGGATAACGAGCCGACCGTTGAGAATGCAATGAGAGGAGAGGTTTTTGGATCTGATAAGTTCCTCAACTAGCGGCGGCTACTTAGTTACTGGGAGCAATGGCATTTTGCTGCCCGCTAGCCGTGGTCAAAGGGAATGAGACAATCAAAGAGAGACATAACTCCTTCCAGGGGGACCTCCGAAAGACGCCATGAACTTAGCGGGGGGATCTTAGAACTGGCTACCTGACAGAGACGGCTTTCAGTAGAGGCCGACGATATAATCATAACAAGATGAGGTAAACATTATTTCATAATATATATTCTAAATAATTTGTAGCTATAGTTAGGAGCGTAGGCTGCAGACAATCGCATAACGAGTGGCTTAGCTAATTACGTTTGCCAATTTTTCACTACCGATTTATGCATTTACATTTCAATTGCTGTGGGCGACACCGCAGATGATTAATTTAAAAACAAATACGTAACAGGCGAAATTAAAATTTGTAATTTAGCTCAAAGTAATCTTAAGACAAAATAGCTTTGGCATAAGTATTACTTTATGGTTGTAGTGTGATGAATGACCATTACAAATCAGTCGACTGGCACACTAAAC